>NC_051178.1:101163-144712 GCF_013339695.2 Rhipicephalus sanguineus | reverse complement strand
TTACGAGTCCTATAAGCGTGTGCAGTCTTATACTTCAGCGGTCGCTGACCCATGATCACTAGTGAACTTGTAGGACTACGCTCGGAACGCACTGACGAGCACAGCAAGCCGCTACGTACTACAAGGTTTTCATCACAAAACGGGTCCGAAACTTTGCTTTGTACGCTCTGACAGCGAGCCGATTACAGTGATGCTACCGAGGACTTCTGATTTGGAGCAATTTTTGGAGCAGCAAAATTTTCGTTTTGGAGCACTTTGGAGCAGCAAAATTTTCATCTTGGAGCACTTTGGAGCGGATAATTTTGCATCTGGGAGCACTCTGGAGCAGCGAATTTTACATCCTGGAGTGCACTACAGAAGCATATTGCAATAACATTCAAGCACCGGAATATTACTATGGGGCTCTTATGAAGGCTAGAAATATTTCGATTCATTGCAAATCTCATGGAAAAAATCATCTCAGGAGAACTCCATACTTCACTCGCTAATGAAAAAATAAGGGCTCATGCAGTTGAGTGTTCTGAATTAACCTCTTCGGCGATTATTTTCGACACTAGCAAATAAACAGAATACCAGATCAATAAAATTGCACTTTATGAAATAACACTCTAAATACATCTATGTGGTTATCAGCAGACATTGTAGCCAAACGCCGTGATGTACAGCAGTGCCTCAACGCCAAAGAGCCACACTGTCCCTAATGCATTCCCCTAAGAAAACTCCAAGGCGAAAGCCAGGTTCTTCTCGATCGATAGGTTGATCCTCCCCCTCCTTCTCTGCAAGCTATCTGCCCCTCACCTGGTTTTGCGCTAGCTCCATGATCGGCGCACCGATTATGGAAGCAGTGTAAAGCGGCGATGTCGTGATGGCGTCATCACGTGACATCACGATATATGACGCCATGATGACGTCACAAGTTTTGGCGATCTATGACGTGATGATGACGCCATCACATGATTATTTCTTGCATCAATCGAATGACGCCGCCGACGGTCAATTTTCGTGTTTGATAACGCATCTGATGCTTTCACATTAATATTGCGTATTGAACGTTAACAACCTGGCCTTACATACCAAACTGTCCTCCACCATGTCACCTCCTTGCCATGCGCAAAACAGCTTCGCTTATCATCCACTTCACAGAATGAAATGGCTCCTCAACTTTTTTTAAATGTTTATTGTGATAACAATTATATGGACGCTCTCCGCGGATTTTTGCCGTCACCATTGCCGTAATTTTCTGTATAAAGACCAAATTAATAACATCACCACGCGCATTCTAGCCGCGGGTAAAAGCTCGCGAGCGCTGGCGACGAACGCGGCTGAAGCGGAGATTAAGCTAGCCAGCCGTCTGTCTCCGTCGCACGGACAGCGCATGAGATAACATCTTCCCGCGTGCGGGCCTGCCGTCGATTGCTCATCAGAGAGGAAACGCCCCCCGCCTGTCTTTCGTAAGGAGCATGAAGAAGTTTGTAGGTATAACGTGGCAGCAGAAAGCACAGGATCGGGTTGATTGGCGAAACATGGTAGAGGCCTTTGCCCTGCAGTGGGCTAGTTGGTTAAACATTATAGAAGATTTTTGCGCAAACTTTACAAAAAAGTGACTGGGAACAGAGTAAGAGCACACAAACGGCACATATGAGCGCAATATGTGCCGCTCATATGTGCGTGCCGTTTGTGTGCTCTTACTCTGTTCCCAGTCACTTTTTTGTAAAGTTTGCGCAAAAATCTTCGATAAGATGAAAGGACGCCAGGGGGGAGCGGGGGGAGGGGGGACCGCATCGTTCGAAGGGCGCAGTTGCTTGCGCGCGCACCATCTCGAGGCATAAGGAGACGGCTCGTAAACTTGCTGTGCTCTCAACGCTTACTTCGTGTTTAGAGAGCTCAGAGCAAGAAAACGCTTCGGTTCCTGGAGCGGCCATATTCCCTTAAACCAGTGTTTTGTTGAGTTACGCGAGATCGAATCCAAAAGAGTTAGCTACTAGCCTTACTTCGTTTAACAATACAGTTTGTTGGTATCGCAATCATTGCTTCGCCCTTAAGCGAAACTGAGTTTTTTTACCCGTCAGCTATTGACCACCGAAAGCGAGGGGCGGACGTGTAACATGGGGTAGCCGCTTCACTGCGGGCCGTCAGCGACGGGCCCGCTACTGACAGCTGCTATTTGCGGCTGCTCCGACCAGGATATATGCTTTTATTAATGAGATGACATTTTTAAAAAGCAAGCAAAAAATTCGAATTGGAACACTAGCACGTAAGCTCGAAAGGGCAGGGCCTTTTAGGGAGTATTTGCCGCAGAGTGATTAAACTCGGATGTGCTGGTACTAGCAATTACAAAAAAGCTCTTCCGAATGAAGATCCATGGATAAAGTATATCTGAGCAAAAGTGTGAACGCGTTTCCACCGTTTGCGTGCTCTTCCATAAACGCGAAGCAAGGAAAATTCGATATTGTTCCATATATATACTGCTAGCGATCCCAGATTTCATTCCGCGATGTCCAGAAACAAAAGTGACAGACATTTTATCGGCACTCATGCGGTTATTACTGAACATTGCTTTCCTAACGTGCCGTGCGACGCTTGAAACGAGCTATCAGCAGCGTTTCTAGAACAGACGACGTCCGCCGATGAATCGCCGTCGCACTTTCTCACTACCGAGAGACCTAGACGTCACGAGCCTCTGCGGAGAGCGCAATTTGCTGTCGAGCCGACTTGCAGAACAGAAGCTGCGTTGGCACCGTGCATGGCATCGTGCCTTATTCGGGACGCACGCGCGAGCGCAATTTATTCAGCGGAATATTTCTTGGTCCATAGGCTTCCCAAGCAACGCTTAGCGGCGCTGCTGCTCTTGACAGGCAGCGCCATCTCTGGCAGAAAAAGAGAAACTGGGGCGTGATCAGCGAGCGTTTTCCCTTCTCTCCACCGCGTTGCCGCTCGCTTCCGTGCACGTGCAGAGCTCTCGCGGTGCACTTGCGGCGTCTCACAATGTACCGCGTGCAGTGCGGCTTCAAAAGGATCTTCAAGCTTGACTGGCGCTTCCGAAAAGCGAACTTGACAAAAATGAGAAAGGCTATCACGTTAACGGTGAAGAGCAGACGATCGACGACAACCACGCCCGACTCAAAGTGAAATGCATTTCCCAAGTCGCGATTACAACGTGTAGGACGTATACCTCGAGGTAAGTCTCATTCTGTCATGTTAAAGATGAATAATGGTCCACATGCACTCCGAAATGAAGCCGTACACGCTATCGATGTTCTGCGGCGTGGACTACGAATCATATGATTGTTGTTTTGATATGGCATGCTTACAGTAGCAGCCGTGTACTTTCGTGAACAAACGTTTGCGGCGTGCGAAAAAAAGATTATACGGCCATGGCACTGCTTCCTGAGAAGGTTTGAGTCAAGTCCTCCGTGCCGCTGGAGAATCACCCGCCGATTAAGACGCGAGGCAGCTAGCTGAGCTTCAACCACTGTGAAGCAAGATGAACTGCTCGCCTCGTTTTTTCAGCTCTCGCGTCATGCTTGCAGTCTCTTTTTATGATATCGACTTGACAGGCGTATAAAACCTGTTGCGCGAACGCGGCTAGAAAATCGCACAAAGTCAGAAGGTGGTTACTTCAAGGTTGCAATTGCAAAGCATGTATTAAGTGCCAGTTATATTTAGCGGCTTAAATATATATCACCCTAATAAAGTGACAAAACCAAAGCAAACCTGCAGAACGATGTCAAAGCTTGCTGCAAATGCACAAACGTCCGTTCCGGCGTGATAAAGCAGCCTTCCCGACGCGTGAAATGTAGGCGCCGAACTTCTGACAATGTGCGGAGTTCAGTTGAATTTAACCAACCGCGCAACGCTAACGGTATAACGCGAATGTGAACGTTCAACAACGACAGGTAGGTCTCACGAGCACGGGGAATCAAAACACAGAGTTGCTTCACCTACAACCGTAACTGAATTTTAACAATGCGAGAAGACAGCGAGTAATCATTACTGTAGTCGCTGCGTGCATGCGCCCCGTTACTTACCGATTCAGGTAGTCAGAACGAACGAAAGCGATGAACTCAGACAGCCAAAATAGAAGGCGAGACAGCGCTGTCAGCTATCCACGCTTGCCGCCTTTATTTCTCGTGCGACACGCCCGGGATCCGATACAGTTTAACACGTGAATCGTGTGCCTTGTCTGCACTGTTGTGGCTGGCCACTAAAGCGCAATACTTCGGACCACGCTCGCGCTTCCGCGGGGTCGCTTCTGCCATCGTGGAAGTGCGCAGCTTCGCACAGCAAGCCTCTCGGTCCAACGTACCCAGCTGACGGCCTCTCAGTTACCCGCACCGAGAGAAGAACGCGTGCACACGTGCGCTACCGCTACCGTGAAAGGGGCTGAGTCGGCCACGCCACGTTCCAGAGCTTTCCGACAGAGCCACGGCGCGGCTGGCGCGGCGCTGTCATCGCGCCGCAAACTTGAGCTTGGGTTCCCTATGGTTGTGACTTTGGCAGCCCCAAGATCAAGCTGCACATGTCCTGACGCGCTGGCCGTGCGATTGCCGGTGATAGACGCCCCCAAACCCGAGACTTTGGCGCAGTTTTCGACGATATTATCAGGATGGCGCAGTAAATACAATTTGGCGCACTTTGGCGCAGTTGGCGCAGGAGTGGAATCACTGCGATTAGTCCAGAAGCGTGTTTCACAATGAAAATCAGCTTTCGAAACTACGTTCCGCAAGTACTGGCGATCACGGCGAGATGATACCAAGAGGCGCGTATCAGCTTTGCAACACGCTTCGGAAACTATACGCTCCTTACGCAGCGACGGGCACGCCGAGCCGATCGTCAAACGAGTGTCACGGGCATTTCACGGGTGAAATTAGCTTGAGAAACTATGCTGCGCAAACACACACCGTCATATAGTTTTGACTGTGAAAAACGCAGAACTCAGGCCAATAAAGATCACTCTTTATTCGGTGAACTTGTGCCAAGAAAAAAGAATCGACACTCACAGTGCACACTGGTCTTCGGCGAGCCACGTCGGCTTTTATACCTGCACGATCGAATATTCCAGAGCCATTGCAGGTACGCGCTAGCTTCCAGAATGAACCACACGATTCGAATCACGCGCGCAATGTTATCACACGATTCCAAAACAGCCGCAAACGTTCCCGTGCACTCTGGCGTGGCCTGTGCCGGGCGATAGCACATGTTTGGCTTGAAATGCGCAGTCGCCATGAAAAGAAACGATGAAAATATAACTACGCCTAACATGTGACACAGGGACACGGGTGCGTCAGGCACACGCAAGGCGCGATAGCAGAAGACGCACCGCGAAGGAGACCAATGGCGACGCCGACAGGGTCATGTGGCGGGCGTGGCCAACCGGTAGCCTCGGAACGGCCTTGAATCATTCGCGTTTTGTGCGCTTCCTTCTGTATGGAGGAAACGGCTGAAGCGGCAGATTTGAAGACGAAGGAATGCTTTTTCCAATAAGGCCAAAGTGGCGGTGCTCGGCTGCGCTGTTGTCGAGATATCGGGGCTCGAAAAACTCGATTTTTTCGCGATTTCCGCGAAAGTCTTCCCCACCTTAGCTGCTACAAAAATTTTTTTGAGCACTTGTACGTGGTTTTCAGTGTTGATATTTCGTAATCAGATAAAGAAAGAGTTATAGAATCTGAAAATATCATTTTCAAAAAATCGATTTTTTGGCCATTTTTCGCGGTACGAAAGCCGCGTCCCCCCTTAACATAAAGCCCAAACTGTACAACTAAGGGTGAACGAATATTCGAAACTTCAAATATTAGATTCAGTTCACAAGGCACTACACTTTTGCTATTCGAATTATTCAAACACTGCAAAACTTCATACAGTGAAATCCCCTTATAGCAAACCTCAGATTAATGATTTGTTCAGATTAATGAATATTTCAAAAATCCCCTGCCAAATGTCCATTGGCATAACGTAAAAATATTTCACTACTACGAATTTCAGAATACGAAATGTTTCAGGATAACGTATCGAATTTATCGGCCTTGTATCTCAACACTTTAAAATAACAAATTGCTAACTTATAAACTTACTTGCGGTAGTGTAAGCAGTGCCAATCTCCGTACTAAACAGAATCGGGCTGGCGCATAGAGAAATAAGCAGCTTATTTACATAACACATAGAAATATTTTAAATAAACAAATAATTCACTTAAATAAATAAATTAATGAAATGTGCCACAGCCCTATCGCCATCGCCTGTACTTGTTATCCTTATCCAGCTATATCTACATGCTTGTTACACGGCCGTTTTGCTTGCCTTTATCTTGGTGTTTGCACGTTTGTGATGAGCTCCGGCAGCAGCACGAAAGGAACGCGGCGGCAATTACCCGAGGTGTAAATTTCTGAATCTGGTACCAGAGGTACCAGGTTCAATACCACTTGAACACTACACGCAATCAGACCGGTGCGATGATGAAGTATGCAAGTTGGCTGAACTGGCAACCTATGAGATCAACACCATTTGTTGTCAAGGAAACAGCGGCCAGGACGAGAGTGAAGATGAGGCTGAAAAGCGCGCTAACCAACGCGAAGAATCTGCACCTAATGCCGACATTCCGAAGCGCATAAGAAGGATGCATACTTTGGAGAAATCATCTTGCAGTAATTGAGCTGCACCCATCAAGCAAAGATTAGTCTTCTTCAAATAAACGTGCACTCCTTCCATAATACTTCATTTTTTTCGTGCTCATCACAAAATAATGTGATCGTGGATGTACACTCAAACCTCATTATAACAAAGTGACATCTGCCACGAAAATAACTTCGTTATATCTGAAACTTCATTATAAACGTTTATTTGTAACACTGTAGCTATGACGAGACTATTCTTCAGTTATTTCGTTATAACCGATAGTTTGTTATATCTGTGTTCGTTATATTGAGGTTTGAGTGTATACTCAGCAAAGGTATGTGGCTCCTTTGGTTGCATTTACTATTCTAGTGCGAATTTTTTAATGTTTTCACTGCAACAATTTTTTAGCCGTCCCTTGAGATTTGTTGTATCAAGATTTGACTGTTAAAAATATTGAAACCAGCACAAAGAATTGCATACCTGTGTCAATTTTCAGAAAAGTGGATGCACAAATAGTCAAATTACAGTAAACTCCCGTTAAGACGAACTCTGTTAAGATGAATTCTCTCTTATGCCAAACACGGGACCGTTTGTTTGGTTTCCCATAGACTCAATGCAAAAAAAATTTCGTTTAAGACGGACCGCCTAACTGTACTCTACCGTTTAGACGAACTTTCGCAGTGACCGACAATGCTGGCGATTCAGCGAAACAAACACTGCAGTCTTGGTGGGGCATTCAGGTGACCGAGGAAAAGCAAAAAAGCGAAAAAAAAAAAGAGAAAAAGTGCATCCTGGAGCAAAGAAGCAAAGGAAATCGTGACGCCGAGCGCGAGATAAACGAAAAAAAAAAAAAGGCCTGTGGATGGTATCCCCTCACCCCCAGCCTGTGGGTGGGGGAAGTGCAGGCTTTATCAACAAAGAACGCAACAAAAAGAGTAGGGGGATTTACAACTGGGACCCCCCCAAGCCATTGCGTCCTTTGGTATCCTCCCCCCTCCCTCCTTTTCAGTTCTTGGTTTTCCCAGCTGGAGTACAAAGGAGAACACACGAGCGTCCGCTGTGGTCAGAGGGGCAAACGCAAGGAGCAAAGGAAAGGGCAGTGGAAAAAAAAAAAAACGAAAGCGACAACGGAAACAAAAATTGTCTATGCATTAGAATGGAGTACAAAACCGAAACCACGTTTGCAACGCTAGCACTCCCATCAGATGGGTCAGGTGCACTGTCATCGCCATCACACAATGGCAGCCGAGCACATTCTGTGGTCAATTCGCATTGGTACGTGTAGGACCTGTGCACGTTGTATCTGTTACCAGTGAAGTGCGAATTGTGGTGAGCCATTTTGATTATGGAAGCGCACAACAAGGGAAGGCTATTTTGCACATGAATATAGCTGCATCGTGTCTTTTTCGTGAGTGCGAAGCTTGTGAGCGTGAGTAGTGCAATGGGATATCTTCAGCCGCACGTCGATCGGGAAAAGTAACTACAGGCCGAAAATGAAAAAATATTCGGGCCTCGAAGAAAACCTTGCACACTTTCTTAAGCAACTCAGACTTTGACAAGGCAACAGCGTGCGACCGAGGCGTATCCAGAAGTGATCTTAGAGCCAGCAAAACAGGTTCGTAGAAGAAAAGGAACTGCCAAGACAATACATTTTACATTCCTTGAAGGAAAATTGTGCTTGTTTCTCCCTCTCTCTCTATTTTTTTTTTTTTGTAATCGTCAACATAGGAGCGTGCTAGTTTTATCATTAAAATGTGGTAGCAATATCTTCACGAGAATTTTTATTTTTGCACCCGTGAAATCAGGTGCTCGCAAGATTCGTGTAAATACTCTTACTTGAAGGCATAGTTTTTATCAAGCTGAGCCAAATTAAATGCTTTTTTTTGTCTTTTTGCCCCCATTCTAAGTCTACACCATTCAGTATTTTCAAGTAACATATTTGGATGCACTTGGCATGTTAGAATGTCTATTTTTGGAGGCACTTCTCATAAGACAAACAGATGAGCACGGTCCCTTCCAGTTCGTCTTAACAGGAGTCTACTGTAGTTTCAGTTGTCAAGCAATAGGGTTCATAGAATGCATAAATTTTCGATATATTATTTGCTGTATAACAAACTTACGTTTTCATGTCTGGTTGAAGAAAAAATAATATTTTTTCTTTGCAAAAGTAAGTAGATGTACTATTCATACGAGAATACATTCGAAAAACATTCTATTCGATTCGTACTTGGTTTTCATTATTCGAATTTGCTTCGAAGTTGAAAATTTGATATTCGCACACTCGTGATCCCAAAGTGCAGAGAGTAGAATGTTAGTATTCTGCACATATATTTTTAAAATTTGATCTGTTTTCTTTATGGTAGCCTGGTATGAACACTGAATATTGATCATCTGCAGAATGACTAATTATGATTTGCCTTGGAAAATCTTTCTAGCACTGTACTTATAGTAGGTATTCACTCAGCTCCTCCTGCCAGGCGGAGTCAGCGAGTGCGCTGCCACAGCCGTGGTCGTTCAGCGATGCACCATAAGACAGTCTGATGTTTGGTGGCGCTGCACCTCACCCCCCTCCCACGCCCTTTTCAAAGAAAAAAATATCAAAACAACATGCGCTGCCGAGAACTTTGGTTGTAGTCCAACGATGACAACTGCGCTCGCGAACACGAGTATGGCAACTATTGCGCTAGTGCCCCTTACGGATGACATCTCTTGAATACCTCGTATAGGATATTATAGTATCTAGCTATGCAATAATGTTCACCTTCTGATGAGCTGCATTCCTCCTACTGTTTCCGGAAACAATAGGAAGGCAGCTTCGTCTATCTTCTGCTCTAGTTGGCCTTCGAGAAAGTGTTGTACATTTGAAACGAACATGTTAAACTGAACAAGTCTATTTCAGTCAACAGAATTTGAAATACAGCAAATATTTCCACAGACCGTGTACCTGCCCCACTTAAGGAATTCGAAGAATACAGAGGCTTAAATGAAAACAGAAACAGTGTCAAGTTTCAGCTAGCCCCAGTCAAGACACTCCCAACCCCAGAAAAAAAAAAACAAAAAACAAGAGAGAGAGAGAGAGAGAGAGAGAGAGAGAGAGAGTTAAAAGAGTTGAAAATACAACCTTGTATGTCGCTTACTTTCCAACATCTAACAGAGTATCAAGACTACAAAGAAAGCAATCATAAGGCAGGCACACAATTAAGGAATAAAAATGGTTCCTCACGTCTGATGGGATAGATTGTCCTTCAGCAGCAACACCATTGCCACTTTTACGACCCCACTTTACGGTCGCCAGGGACATAGCTTGGCGTTCCGATGCATGCTGCATGTCAAAAGACCAACACTTCCTTCAACAAAAGAGGGCAACAAAGGCAAAAGCAGCAACTACTTGTTTGTGGCATCCGTCTACATGCACGTGCTGCAGACTATAGGCAAACAGGTGCTGCCGTACTTAAAGTCTAATGCACACCCAATTTTCACAATGAAAAAAAAAAAGAGAAAGAAGTCTTATTTTAGTGTGCGTGCGATTCCTACAAACAAAAAATACAGCGGGAAGGGGGGGGGGTTGATGTGGGCTTGAGCATTTCGGAGCAGCTCAGGGAGTATGAACAAAGCTGTTTCGGAGCAGCCTTGGAGAATCAAAAGGCAAGCTTCAGAGAAGTGCAAGTCTTTCTTGGAGCAAATTTCTGCTCGCACTACACAGAGAACTCCAAGACCAGCTAAGCTGATGGAGTGATAACTGACAAACAGCAGCAATGCAGGCTAACTACGAGAACACAAACAAATTATGAAACAGTACAGCATTTTCACGCATATAACCTGCTCCTGCACACAATCCACGCCCGTGTTGCACATGTTTCTCTAAAACGGGAACGAAACCTCGTTCCTTCCCAATTTTGAAACAAGTTCCCGTTACACTCACAACATTGGGATGTGTCGTTACATTAACGTTACATCTGCTTTTTTAAAAATTAAAATAATGTGTCAAACTAAACCTCAGTTGAAATAAAGAGCAATTTAAAGCTCATATCAAACTACGTATACTATACAAATTTGAACATCGCCGCAGCAGGTTATATGAAGATAACAAACACTCCTAGACGAATACTTTAGAGAGCACCGGACATACCTCAAACATGTCTAATAGCTGTGTCACACGGGCAATTTTGAAAGGCCATTTAGTCAATGGCAATCGAAACGCCATAACTCTATCAACTCGGTAGAGGTGTCACGCTGCTACATGCCAGTTTTGAATGGCCGTTGAGTGGTTCAGGTGTTTCCCGCAAAAAATTGTGGGGTGCTGCGGATCTTTATTTTCGTAATTATGTCATCGACAGTTAAGTAATATAAATTTCTTTAAATGCACAAATATGTCTGTTGTTTTATTTAAACACGTTAATAAACTGTTTAATAATAGTTACGAATACATATTTTGAGTTTAAGTAGTCGAGCAGCGACACTGCAGCAGGCAAGACACGGCAAGACAGCATGCATGTCATTGTTGTCGAGAGTATCTGCAGTTCGCACACTTCAAGAGGCGAAAATACTTCTTCAAATAATTCATAACGCTCATATATACACATACTGCTTTTAAAACGTACCGGTTAGATTTCTTTTTTCTATTCGTGAGGACGAGCACACTTTGAACGAGAGGGCACATTCGTGCTGTTTCTGCTTCCGTTGCTCAACGGCCATCGAAGTTTCGATAGAGTTGTGGGGTGCTCCGTTGACTCGATAGACTATTGACTCGACGCTTTCGAACTGTCCTATGCAGCAGCTCATGCTTGACCATTGAGTCAATTGACTATTGGTTGGAAGGCCTTCCAAACGGCCATGTGACACAGGTATAACTGCAACACTGCTGCTCACCGATTACAAGTGCAACGCATGTGGCACTCTTCACGTCAGTCTTCAAATTCACAGTCGGGATACTGCATTTCAGATGTTCAAATGAAAATTCCCTCGTGTGCACCAATATAATTGCATTTCTTGCTCAAGAAATTGCATCAAAAGGAACAATACATAGACATTTAACAAGTACTGACTGAATATTGCAGCATGAATGGAAAATAATGCCCAGGATAGGTATTTTGCAACTTAGTAAAGTTTCATGTTTGGGAAAGTTGCATCTCGATACTGGTGTCCGACAGATGAACCCATTTTCTCTTCAATATTTCATTGTCAATGCTGGGGAGCCGTTCCATTGAAGTGCTGGAGGGTACTGCCCTGTTGTATGCAAATAAGAGCAAAGTCAATAAAGGTTGTAGGAGCGAGGGCAGGCTTAGCGAGCACAACAAGGATGTAGCGCTGAATGTATGCGCATACCTTTTATTGCATGACAGAGACATTTCCAGTGCAGCAGCTGCCGAATTGAACTGGTCGAAATCTACCGAGATAACTCAAATGTTGAAGGAGTGCCTGCCCAAATGCAACCGTCAAAGGCACCGGGCAGGTGCCACTACGGCGTCCGCGTCCACTGCGTTGCGGGCCTCTTACCCGCCATACACACAACAGCGTGTCGAAAGGCCAAGGCTTGCCTACAGCTGCTGGCGACCATGCGTCGAGGAAAATACTGCCAGGAACTGGGCCTGAGCAACGCAGTTGGCGAGCAAGTGAACAGAAACGGCGG
Organism: Rhipicephalus sanguineus; assembly: GCF_013339695.2. Classification (NCBI taxonomy): domain Eukaryota; kingdom Metazoa; phylum Arthropoda; class Arachnida; order Ixodida; family Ixodidae; genus Rhipicephalus; species Rhipicephalus sanguineus. The sequence goes on along the minus strand of NC_051178.1, from coordinate 132,471 downwards.
ATGTGTACGCTGCATGCGGCAAGCTGCTACTAAAGCCGCTCCATCACGTCTGCTGCCGCTTTTTAGGGGCGTAGCTCCTCTTAGTCTAACCTTGTCACGTCTCCGTTGTCCGGCGTAAACGGCAGTCTCTCTACCCGGCGTAAATGGCAGATGGCACTGTCTCATAGAAGTACATACAAACTGCAGTTCAGGGACGATATTCTAGATGGCGCTGTACACAATCTGTGGCGTTGTCGCCATTTCTCGTCTCATTTCCTAGATGGCGTTGGTCTAATAGAATTGTGTGCAATATGGCGCTTGTGTGAATCGACACTAGATGGCGCTAGAAGTGCCGCTGCTCTCCGATTGGCTGCTGCGCGGGGAGCGAGCACCTCTCTCATTCTCCTGGATTGTCGCCGTACGTGTCGGATCGTTGGTGGAGCATGAACGATGCGCAGCGGCGGGCGCTCGCCTGGGCCAGGCGCATCCCGAGACGGTGCGCGCCAAGGACGCCGCTGCGAAACGGGCTCAACGAGAAGCCGATCCCGAGACCATGATTGCTGCAGGAGCTTCGCCCAAGCTCTTCGTCATTCACCCGTGGATATGCTGTAATTTTTTTAAGTACCGCCATCTATTGTTTCGACGACGACGCCCACTTCCGGTTCCGGAGCTTCCAGAAGGAAGTTCTTGAGCCACTTCCTTCCGCTTTTGCTTCCATCTTGTTTCTGCGCACGCATGTGCACACGCGAGAAAGCAAATATTTCATTCTCCATTTCGCAAGTGTTGTTGTTTTGAGGTTCGTCGTAAACTGCCTGCCAAAAAGAGAGTTTTTGCTCGGTGTTTCTGCGTCGCGAGGGCATGGGCGGACATGGGGCGGGGACATCAACCGGAAAAGCAGCAGAAACATCATGTCGGCACTTCGACTTCCGCTAGTCGGGAAGCCGGTGTAAAAGGAGAGGGGGAGGACGAGTTGGCGCTACTTAACCAAGCTGGCGGAAAACGCATGGAGGGGCTTTAGCTGCTACCAGCCAAGAAGTCCAACGAAAGTGTTACCTCGCTGTGTGTACGTTGGGGCCTGTTAGGAAGCCCATTCACATGCAGCTGCAGGCCACCGCAGGGGATGGTTAGCACGTAGGTGTTCCATCCACTTTCTACGGCCGCGAGTGTTGTGTCAGTTCCTGGCAGATTCACTCTGCTGTCTCTGGCGATCGAAGACTTCGTGGAACCACACGCATGTGCCTCCTCTGCTGTAGTTCGGGTGCTCAATGGCCCTACCCCATTTTCCCTATGCCGACACATAGTAGGGCCGCCCAAATATGCGACTAACAACAAAGAAACAAAAAACACAAAAGCGACTTTCCAGCTGGCCAAACAAAAAATGTGAGCTAGGTAAAAAAAAGAATGCCTGCCCTTTCTTGGTAGCAGTCTTGCAAAGGGGTTAGATTATTCTCGAATGTCAAGTAAATGCTCTCCACAGTGTGTCCAGACACCAGAAGGGCCCTTAGTTGGTGTCCAGACTGGCTCAGACAGAAAAAAAAAAGAAGTTAAAGCTAGTTCAACCGCAAATTAAAGCTGTACGAACTGCGGAGCATCGATTCGCCTGTGTTCCCCTTGTGTTTATCTTGTCTTTTCCGTTCTTTTCTTTAGTTTATCCACTCTTTCCTGTTTTTTTCGTGTGATTATGTGGTTTGCTTTGCAATTATCTATTTTCTGTTCTATGGTCTCCTATCTACTGTTTGCTGCTCTGAGCATGGTGTGTACAACTCCCGGTGCTGGCATTTCACCTCCGCTTCTCTTTTCCGTAGATCTGTGTCTGACTTCCAACGCTGGTGTTACATTGTTGCTTTGCCGGCTTGGACAGATGAATTAGCCCTTCGGCGACACTGGCATTCACGGGCACGCGCGTGCTGGCGTTCTGAATGTGCAGTCTGCTCAGCTTATGTGCATCAAACATGGGACCTACATGACGCCAAAGCGACAACATTGGACAGCCACAGGGCGATCCCTTAAACTGCTCCACTGTTCAGCTATCCAATCAGTTAACCCAAATGCACATGGTTGGTTTCTGCGCCGCACGCTTTCCTGCGCCCCCAGCAGACACCTTGAAGTGGAAACCAGGATGGAACGTAGCCACATGCAAGCAAGCAGTAGCTTTTTTTACATCACGCAGCCGCCCATTTGTCCCACTCAGCACGACATGCTGCGAACGTCTGTACATCTTTTCAATGCCATGAAATGTTTACAGAAGGAATGCCGTTGCTCCGTAAACGCAATGAGTTACCATTACAGGTCCACCGATCCTTAATGGAACACTGGTGTTCCTCCGTCCATCTCAAAAGAAACTAGTTCCTAAAATGTCATTCCTTGGAACGCCTTTCTGTACAACAGTGATCCATACCCCTATGTTCCGCCAAGAAAAAGAAAGAACCTTAGCATAATATCTGTGCCACTGACCATGTAATGGTGGCTTTCTATTACTGGAAAAAGAGTATCGCACAACTACATCATGCTTATCAAGATGACGATTGTGCCAGGGTTTTACTCGTGAGTAAACAGCGCATTCACCAGACCTTGAGAGAAAAATATAGTTTCATCAGCAGGAATGGCGAGACAGGAGCGTGGAATTGTGCAAATGCAGTGGTGTTCATGGAGACGCCTCGCTTCCTTCTTTCCACTGAGCGCCACCACATTTGCGTCTTTCGAAAGCTCCAAGCTTTGTCTTTTCATTTCCGTCCTCCTCACCTCCAATAGCACAGCAAAAGCAAAAATATAGTACTGAATGTCTGGCGTGTTAAATCGTGCACTAACACAACCAGCAGAATTATCACCAGCCAGCTCCAAAAATATGATCGATCCTGCCATTTGTGTTCATAAGTTTGGAACAAAAGTTCATTGAAAAAATATCAAAAAGCCGGCACATGAACTGAAAGTGGCGCACATGCATCCGTTGTTATTGCCAGCTCGCCAGAACCTTGCGATAACCACACCCTCTTTCTTGCCATAATAACAAGAGGATGCATGTCATAGCCATAGCATAGAAAGTTCAAAGAAATATTATTCGAGCAAAGGTGGCCAAATTGTGAAAAATTAAACCAAGAAAGAAAACAGACACCTTAAAATTCCCGACATCACATTGAAAGTGAAGTGCTGACGTTTCGGTGCAAAACTAAAAAGTGACCTCGACCATCACTTTCTCTACTAACAAGGAACCTATGACGAGGATATTAAAGGGACACTAAAGGGAACTATTATGTTTGGTTAAATTGATTGTTTACCTGCACTGGAGCATACCAGCACTTTTTGTGCACCAATAACGAATTTTTTTTATCGAAAACAGCCACCGAAAGTCCCCGGTGCCGCTGCTCATCATGAATAGCCCCCACAAAACGAAGTACTCGACGTCACCACTTTGGCTGCCGATTTCTGTGAATCAGCAGGTGTCTGAGAGCTCCACAGACATAATATATAGCAGAAACTCTGGCTTACTGTGCATTTATTTACTGTTGAAATTTAACTCATTTTACTTTTCATCCATATGCCGTTCAGTAATCAAGATAGATGATCTGACGTCATTTATTGAGGTACCCACAAAGCATGACAGAGGGCTCCACTCAGATTTCTCAATTTCGTTGTTTCCTTGCTTACAAATGCTCTGTTCTTGCCAGGAATGGTGAAGTGGTTATTACACTAGCCTCATCTTTCAATCTAGTGCAACTTAATATTTCCTTTCAGTGTCCCTTAAACAACAAACGAGTCCTCAAAAAATAATTTGAACTGATTGTGTGTTCAGGGTCCCATATAACTTTGTGGTACCTACCAGGGTGCAAGCCTTTTGCAGCTTCTCCACCAGATCCCTCAGTTCTACTTCCAAGCAGCACTTCTCCTCCAGCTTGCGAGAGGTGTCTGCCAGCTCTGCTTTGAGTTTGTCCTGTGCCTTGGTGAACTGCTCTTGCCATGCCACAAAAGTGTCATACTGCTGCTGGATCTTGGCTGTGCTACGAGCCACTTTTTCTGCAAGGTCATAAAGAAGAGGGCAAGTCAGTGTAGACTCCAACAAAATTACTAACCGCACAAGAAACCTAGTTTCAGACAGTGTAGATATACACAGATGAGTCCCTGAGCAAAACTTCACGCTTAAAATACAAAGGGAAGCCTCATGTAAATGCCACTTTCGATACCTAAACTGAAGAAAATGCCATTAACGCTAGCTGGAAGCGATGTATGTTAACGGGCCCCTAAACCACCCCTAATATTTTTTTCAAACATTTCAAGTAAACACGCACGTCGTGTTCAGAACGCAGTCACAATTGACGATGCTACATGTGGCAGCACTACAAGCCATGGGTGCACCACAAATTCTAAGAAACAATGCCTTCTCCTCTATGGGCCTTTCCGGCTTCCCCGGTGACACGTGCGACGTCAACATGTTGCATCTGTGATGTTATTGACAATCAATGCTGCGATTGGTCGAACAAGAACCTAAGACTTCCGGTTAGTCTGCAAGCAGCTGCCCGCGCTCGAGCGGAGGTGCTCTGGCACAGCGTGACACCATGCGGGTCCATCATGTTGGCCATCCTTTGAAGGCGTGCCAACAACAGAGGGTCCATACCGGTACTATTTGTAGGAGCCACAGCAACAACAGTGGTTAGCCGAGAAGCACGCAGTTGACGGAGTTGCGGTAACCGGAAGTGGACGCGGTTTCATAGAGCGCGTCGGGGATGATGTGTGTCACATGAGATTGGGACAGGCACCCGGTGAGGAGGCCAAAGCGGCTTTGGGAGGAGACCAGCCGGCGAATGGAAGGTAGCAAAGGAAAGAGTGAAATGAGTGATAGCCGTATTTCGATCATCAAACGCATGTAACCCCGCTATTACGGCACCATTTCGAAAAATTCTCACGGCTATGTGTTCGTTGTAGGCTCGTGCACAACTACAACACCACACCTAAATTTCGTCCTTTGGGTGGTTTAGGGGCCCTTTAACATACTGACGACGACATTCAATAGCACAAGCGACATGTTCCCTGCATAAACAAAATTTCAGTTTTGTTAGCTGCAAACATGTTGGATTAATCCGCATGAAACAAGTAGCTACGAGTGGCAAGAGCAAGCTACATGCTTCTCCCACTCTTGAAGCAATCGACAATGTTCTGAAGTGTAGTCTAGCACTACCATAGTCAGTAAGTTTCAAGCTACATACATATACATGCATAAAAACATGCAGAAACATACTACTGCTACGAAGTATACAAAGCGAATGTGGTAAAAAACAACCACTTCAGTAAGTGCTCAAGAGCCTTACAAACTTGATCAATTTCGAGCAGCCTTGTTATTAAATGCACCTATTAAAACTCAATATATTAAAGGGCAGCAATGCATTTTCACGTCACGGTTGTAAGGTGCCAACTATTCAGTGACAACAATAATGAACACAAGTGAGAGCGACTTCGTACAAGTTCTTTAAAGGGACCCTTAAACAGTTTTGATGATTTTGTATAAACGCACTGAGCCGGTAGAGCAAGTCCCAAGAATCATTTGAAGACCGATCTAAGCTCTCTGCATCAACTGTGTGATTTATTACAAGACTTTAAACATGTGAATCGCGAGACATCGCAGCGGCTCAGCGGAACGAGTTTTAACTTCTCGCGCCTTTTACACTTACAATTGTTTAAATACATGTAGCACCCAGCGACTGATCTGATTGGATATGTCCAGTCTACGCCACTGAACCTCCTGTGGGCAGTGAGCGTCGTCTGCCTGTGTTACAACGTGCTCCGTGTTGATGTGAGCTGAGCGACAGTGTTTATCTCGAGGTTTCTTTTCTTGGACAAAATGAATTGCCCTAGCTGTGTTGTGTACGACATATCTAGCAATTGGTGATTTGTAAAGCTGCGACATCATGTAATGTTTCTGAGGCATCTGGCGAGCAGAATCGCTTCAGCTCGTCACTGCAATGAGCGTTGTGCTCTTGCTATATGATCAACGACATGATCCACTTGTCTGCGGCTTTAACTTCACCCCTCAAGACACAATCACATTGCCCGAGTTGACGCTTATCGGTGATCTTTCTCGAATTCTTTTTGTTTGCCCGCATGCTTTTGCAGGTTGTCGCTGTACAGGAGAATAAAATAAGATCAGCTGGTAGTGTGGCGGCACCTGTCGGAGCAGATATCAACCACTCTGCGAGCTTCGTCTCTGTTGCCAGACGGCGTGCTGCCGGGTGCAATGGGCCATGACCTCTGAGATTGCGCGCAGCCTGTCGGCGTGCAATATCGGAGGCCATGACTGGGCGAAGCTCAGACCATCGAGTGCGCTCATGATAGCGCTGCGATGGCCTGCGATGTCAGCATTTTTCATGAGTCGAGGAGGCAAGGCAGTGGTGAGAAGGAGGGTACAGATATAATTGTCTGTAGCGGCCTTCGTACACGGTGCGTCGCTTAACTTGTGGTGCGAATGATTTGACAATGCCTAAACGCTGACAAAACTTCAAAAAACCTTTTCAGGGTCCCTTTAAGCTCACCTAGACATTTCCCAGAGGCCTGATGAATACTACCTACTTTCGTGGATAGGCGACCTTATTCTCTATCACTTTCTACTTTGGCCGGCATTAGTTTTCACTCCATCAAACTGGTAGCCCTCACAACATGATCAAAGTAAGATAAAGCTTCGGTTTCATGATCTTTGCACCGCACGAATATTTGGCATTGATCTTCTGTACGACTGACATAATGTTTCGTTTCACAGTACAGGGGATTCTCAGGACTCTACGCCAGCACTGTCACTGGCTGTTCCACATAAAAAATGACCGTGAAACGATATAGAACTTTGTCCACCGGTTTCAGTTTATACTTCTTCAATGAGTATATATATGTATACATACACTGAAAGAGGTCACACAGCTAAAAATTGTAGAGGGACTGTTTGTTTTTAATTACACAAAAGTATAATATTGAACTGTCCCATATCCCGGCGACAACAAAGTCAACGACATGCCCGCTCGAACATGCAAGCACTTGCTGGAGAAGAGAAAAACGTATTTGGCAAGATTGGCTCCCTGATCTCTACCTCGAGTATTAGCGAATGTTTCTTGCACTTGTGTCAATAAAGCCCTTTCCTAAGTGAACTGCGAGAATACAGACATCACGTGCGATCAGAAATGAACAAGAATTTACTAAGTATTTCAATGAATCGGTAAAGCATAACGGAGGAAATGAATATAATGAGTAAATGTGAATATAGGCAAACAAAAGAAGAGATGGAAAACACACGTACGCTTTGAGGTGATGAAACAGGTCACAACGTTACAATAGAAGTTGGGCGTGAAAGCTGGTAGGATGATACGTAGGTGATGATTTAACAAGTCATATCTCTTGAGACAACACGGATCTCACCTTTTAGGTTGGCGTTCTCCTCAAGCACTTTGGCAATGCGTTCTTCCGCCTCTTGGTGAGTGAGGTCATCGCTCGCGCTGGACAGCGAAGTGCCGTCACCGTGGGGCAGCGACAGATGTAGATTCTCGAGGGGCCCATTGGAAGCGACAGGTCCAAACGCGATGCTCTCGTCGTTCGCTGAGAGCACCTCGAAGTCCGACATGAGGTCGTCGCTGCCGTCCGAACCAGCCGGCATCGTCAGGTGCTCCGGATGAGAGGACGTGAGGGCCGTCATTGCACTAGCGCACGCAGTGACAAAAAAGAAAAAAGAATGAGGGCACGTCTTTAAACACGCAGGCTTGGAGACTCGAAGAACACACACGTCAGACTGGAGGAAAAGAAAGCGCAGACACGAATAATGCAAGGTCGTCACCGCGCCACATCGCAGCAATTTCGGCTTGGTGATTCACAAACAATGCATCCCATTGCGAAACGTGGTGCAACCGTCGCACGAAGTACGCTCATTTCGTGTCACATACGACAATGCCGCTTGGACGATATTCTGTGCGATTACTTACTGCGTCGATATACACTGTTCACGGCACGGCTGCGCTTCGGGACTAGCGATCAAGGAAACGCCATTACTACATTACGGACCCTGATCGCCCTGATGCGGTCGGGTAAACATTGGGGCTTCCGCTTTAAAAACGTCTTAAAATAACTGGCTGTCACAGAAAGCCTTCTAGAGCAGTATTTAAACGGTCGGCTACCGGTTAGCGACAATAAATTGTAGTGACAACACCTAGAAAGCGACATTTCCGTCAAGATCACCGACACACGCAAGGGGTGTCAAAACAAGCACCATGACTAACGAAGTGAAGCACGAAAACAGCGCTATCGATTACGCGTCTCACAAAAACGGTGAGGTTAGGTAACACACAGGCGCTTACCGACTGTGAACGCTGGGTCTGCAAACAAGCTAGTGCACAAACGTAAAGTACTACTAGCCCTGCTAGCAGCCTGCTGCTGGCGTTAACGGCCGTGTCAAGGAAACTACCACCCTACCACTACCACCCGTTTGCTTTATCGCGACGGTAGACGTGAAAACAAACTCGCAATATTTTAGCGGGAAGTTGGAATGTTTCACCGGGGAGCGAAGAACTGCGAGTTTAAAAAACACAGTTTAGCAGTGTCGTTTTCTGGACCAGTTGATACATGATGACAAAACGAGGGTTCCAGCACGTTACGACGCGAGCACAAGAAGAGAGGCGCACAGGAGAAAGGCTGGACTTCCAGCCTTTGTCCTGTCTCTTTTATGCTTGCGTTGTAACGTGCTGGAACTTTGTCATCAGAAAACACAATTTGCTGCAAACGTTAACGCCAACGGACGTTTTGTAGCGTTTATTTTTTTGGCCAGTGGGTGCAAATACAATTGGTTGTCGCAAGTTTGGCATGCACGCTTTATGTTTGCGTAAAATTTTGCCGCGACCGGTTCTTTGTGTCTCGCGCTTTGTCCTGTTCATTTCCAAGTAGAAAAAAAAAAAATCTTATAATTAATAACGCCTGTAATCAGCCAAACTTAGCCTCTTAACTCAATGGTGCTGAGCCTTTCAAGTGTGCAACGCACAGAATTTATTCCGCTTCGACGGAAGAACTACGAATGATACTGATATCAGTGCCTTAAAGGGTGCCCAAACCACGTGCGATAATTGTTAACCTTTCAAGCAAACGAGCGCATCGAGTTAAGAATACCGTCACGATCAACAATGCCAAACGCGGCAGCGCTACGAGCCGCGGGCGCATCATCCTTTCTCCTCCCCGGGCCTTTTGCTAACGCCCAGCGTTCGCCGTGACGTCAACATTCGCGTCTGTTCATGTCATCCACTAAAAGAACCTGTTTATCTGTTCACATGTACGCGCTCACGCCGTTCTTCCTCCTCACCGTGTGAGGAGGTGCATACGGCCAGGAGGAGAGATGAGCAGACCCATGGAGCAGACGAACGGAGCAAAGCGAAGGAAAGAACAACACGAGCGAGAACCCCTTTTCGGTCATCAAACGCGCGTAACGCCGCTACTACGGTGCTGTTTCGAAAAAATTCTCGCGGCTACGTGTTCGTTGTACACTCGTACACGACTGCAGCAACTCAACTAAATTTCGACCTCTGGCTTATTTAGGGGCCCTTTGATGTAAGTAATACCATGGCAAAATAAAATGAGGGCGGATAAATTGCATTTGTAAATAAATCTGTCAACAAGTGTTTAAAAAGGATATACGCAGGAAAGGTTTCAGACTGACTTTATTTCTATACGGGAATATATTTTAAAGGTATACAGGTTAACTATACACAGGTAACTGATATTCCTTAGTGCAAGTGCTGGGAATGAAGAACATAGAATAAAGAACCCGAATGATAAGGAACGCGACGGGGCACTGAACCAGTGACAAGAGCATGACTGAACGTCTCCGTTTTTTAATCGTGCAGGTGTGTATACACCCTTTTGATCCTACGCTGAAAGAAGCGATAATCGATGTTTATTACTGTGTCTCTTCTTGCGGAGTTGCCACTCTGGAATTGGAATGACTCCGGAATCATTCCACATTTTCGCGACCCCGGAATGCATGGGAATGGAACGACGACAACGCTTGCAGGAATGGAATGGGAATGGAATTACGTCTTTTTCCGAAAATAAAGTTTTCGTCTACGAGCTGTTTCTCAAACTTTAAACAATAGTAAGTCAGAGCCTCGAATTTAATAATAAAACAGTATTTTTAAAATAGCTTGACTGACTACAAGCACGGTACATTTATAAACAAATCGCCTACCACAAACCGAGGCATAAGTTAGTGCACAAACAAATGCATTATCCCAGCAGATACTGAGGGCGAAACAAATTATCCCTGCGCGTTGGATCCCATCGATACCCCCACACGGAAGTTGCGAATACTCTATGTACAGCCTGAGTTTTATCGCACGAGCAGTTGAGTACCTAGGTGACACACGTAAATAACCTTTGCGACAAGGAAGATATTGCATACCTGCGCACAGGTGAACACAGAATTAAAGTTCTCCTCACCCCATCCATGATTGCGAGGCGCACTTGACAAGCGTGAGTGCTGACGAGCAGTGCGGCCCAGTGTTCCGTATTCGAAGTCAAAGGCACAAGGTGCCCGAGCGGTGCAGGCTGTTCCAACTAATACCAGCAGATCTAGAGGGTTTTAGTTGTTCGCCATTAACCAAATTTTAGTTTTTTTTTCTCCATATCCGCGGCGGCTGCATTTTCGATGGAGGCGAAAATGTTTGAGGCCCGTGTACTTAGATTTAGGTGCACGTTAAAGAACCCCAGGTGGTCGAAATTTCCGGAGCCCTCCACTATACGGCGTCTCTCATAATCATATCTTGGTTTTGGGACGTTAAACACCAGATAATATTATTATAGTTTTCTCCATATTTACGACCGCTCCACACACGTGACAAAACTGCTTAGTCTTCTTGAACACTACTTTTGTCAGCATAAAAATACGCTGTGTCATCATTTTAGCATTAACACATTTAAGCTTAAACAATATTAAAACATCACCATTCGTTCAAACATGCTGACCATGCAAATACTATAGGTAGCGGGAGAACTGCCCCTATGGGAATTAGTAAGTTGGTTGTACTGCACGAGATATGTCACCAAGCTACTACCCAAGACCTTGGTAACGTGTTTTGCATACTTTTTCAGTTCCTAGTGCATCTGATGAAATCGGCTTTCTGGGGCGTTCACTCTTAACTCGATAAAACTATCAAGATGCCTTTCCTACGTTGAGGAATTACAGGAACGGAATTGAACTGACTGGCCATTCTTGGAGTGGGAATGGGCTAAGTTTTTTCATTCCTAGGAATTGAAAGGAATGGAATTGCGGCAAGTTCTAATTCCCAGGAATGGAATTGGAATGGAATGGAAGCGCCCATTCCGCAACACCACGGGTTTTTTCCGATACTATTTTCGAATGTTTCCCTATGGCTATGTTGTTATTACGTTCGGGGGACGTTGCACAAAACCCATGGCCTACAAAACGCTATCCAGCGGCATGGCCACCTCATGATCCCGCGAACCAAGTGAAAATTTTGTTCGATTTACTCAACGACGTGCATTACAGCACATTTGACGTTTCTTCTCAGCTGACGCTACTCTCCCGCATGTGGCCTCCACCGGAAGTCGCTATTGCGCTAATTAGGACATAATAATAATCATAATAATAATATCGCGGGTTTAACATCCCAAAAGCACGATATGATTATGAGGGACGCCGTAGTGGAGGGCTCCGGAAATTTCGACCACCTGGGGTTCTTGAACGTGCACCTAACTCTAAAGTACATTAGCCTCAAACATTTTCGCCTCCATCGAAAATGCAGCCGCCGCGGCCGGGATTCGATCCCGCGACCTTCGGGACAGCAGCCGAGCGCCATAACCACTATAGACCACCGTGGCGGGGCTCTAATTAGGATATGGAAACATGTGAACACTTGATCGAACGGACGAACGAACGAAAGAATGGGTGAGAGAACGAACGGAGTGTAAAGCTCAGTTAGGTGCTTGAAAACAACATTACAATTTCTTTTGCGAGATTTGGAAAGGCGGCTGCATAACTTGACGCTATGGCCCACAGCGGGAAAAAAGCATGAGATAAAGAAGAAAAAATAAAAAGATCACAGGGTCCCATATGCATTCACCTAAGACGACTCGAAGGCGAAATCCATCTCCTTTTTCTTCTCACTCGATGTGTTGATTCTGCCCCGCCACCCACCGAAAGCTCCCCGCGCCTAACGGGGTTTTTCACTGGCTCCAGGGTCGGAGGCACCTCACGTGTCTTTGCACTGCCTCCTTGATCGGCCCACCTTTGACCAAGCTAGAGTGACCTAGAATAGGGGGAGTGTCCAAAGCGCCGCGCGAATACATGGGAGGAGCGAGGGCCTTTTGCGGTGAACTCCCGCGCCGCGGCGCTACCGTGCCGGACCCGTGGGCTTTCTCCGCGGCGCAAGCCGCGTCAAAGCGGCGAGCGTCTGCTACGCGCGTGATATTTTGGCCGCTATTAGCTAAAGTTGCGGAAATTTTGGCAATATTTAATACTGCGTCACTGCAACATAATACTGCAGCGACTAATCACACAGAGAACGCGTTTGTTAGTTTGTGTGTTGTGAAACGGGGATTTTGTATATAGGATGGTTTGTCACCGCATTGGTCCACACTTTCGTGGCTGTTTGAGGAACGCATCCTGCGCGCACTTTATCGTGAGAAAAGGCGCTTAACTTACTTTCGTGTGGAATGACGAACGTAAACTTGCTGCAGGAGAGAATAAACTGGAGATAACCAGGAGAACGTAGCACATATTCACGTATTAACTAGCTCATGCATGCTAACGCGTTTGCACCCTTTATATCCTATCTTTTATTTCGTGCATTCGATTTGTTTTACAAGGCTGCCTCCAGCGCTCTGTTGTTTCAAGCCATTTCATGCGAAGCCGGATGTGTCAGTCGGCTTGGCCGCGGTACCAAAAGTAAAAAATTACTCGCATAACTCGCGTCTCGTTGACTTGGTATACACGAAAATTGGCACGGAGAGGCACGAATGTGCGTATGCCCAACACGACCGATAGGTCATGGGATCACTAACTTGACATGCTTGCCATCTGCGTAACGACTAACAATAATAATATGGCGTGTGGCGCGCAAACCCGCTTTCTGTAGCCAGAAATAATTCTGACGATGTGTGGTCTGACGATTTGTTTCCGTCAGGTTATAAAAAACTTGATGGTCACCAATATCGATGTCAACATGTTAGAGTTACCCACACATTTTGAAGAACTGACCGCATAGGTAAAATGTATGCCAAAAAAATACATGAAAAGAAAACGTGGCCCCCTTATGCATTCGCCTGAGATGACTCGAAAACGAAAGCCATCTTTTTCGTCAGTCGATGCATTGAACCTCCCTCGCCCGTCCGAAAGCTTTCTGCACATAACGTGGTTTCGGACTGCCGACAGGATCGAAGGCATTGCAAGCTTTCTGCACCTCACCCGCTTTTACATTGCCTTCGTGATCGGCTCCCGATCACGGAGGCAATGTAAAAGCAGGTGAGGTGCAGAACGATCACGGAGGCAATGCAAAGCGACCATGTCATGTGATGGCGACATCATATGACGTCACGTTGAATGACGTCATAGTGACGACACAAGTACTGTCGACGTCATCGCGTGATGATTTTGTGCTTCACTCGTGTTGACTACGCGGCACGCCGACGGTCAATTTTCGTGTTTGATGAGATATCTGAGGCTTTAGCCTTAAAAAAAAGACAAACCAAAGAAAATGAAACGATAACAGTGCAACATCCTCACTTCACGTTACGAGCCTCACTTCACGTTACGAGCGATCGCCTGAAAACAAACGTGATTCTCAGTTCAGAGCATCTGATTGCACGCGTCTGCGGGACAAAAGAGGCTTGCTTTACCCGTCTGGTCACCTCTTTATATTTATTCAAGAGATAAGCAGACTCGCTATTTAAGTACTCCGGAGCTTCAGCACGAAATTGTGGTGGACGCTATATTGAGGTCATCAGGAAAAAGCGGGAAATTGCGGTCGGGTGCCCTTTTGGCGCGCTCAACTGCCGCGGAAACAGTTGTATTTTATGTAACTACTCGCCCACATCTTTTTGTAGTCTCTGAACCGGGTGAAGGCTAACCTCCGAGAACCATGAAAACATCTGAAGTTGAGAGTGAGTTGTTTGAAACTGTTTTCATTCCGTATGGTGAAGGCTTGAAGCAATGCACTCATCTCGCTCGAAGGTTTCATACTGACGTTCAGCGATCCATTGCAACATGCGGCTAGGTACAAAAGGTATTTCTGCATTTGAACAATTTTCTGAAGTGATTGAGATATTACACTTCTATTTGTCAATTTCTTACCGTATTTTCGTTTCGCCAGCTTGTACAGCAAGAATGGGGGAATTTGTAACTTTGTTTCGTGATATCTGGATATTTGTAAAGGATTTTCTATATTACGCCTTTTATGCAAAAGCTTGGTGGAATAAGGTTAGTTTACCTGGCATTGCTTTTCTTTCAAATGTTTGCGCACGGTGAGCCTTGTTGTACGCTACCTCAGAAGCAAAAATAAGCCAACAGCATTGCAGTCGTATGGCCGTCTCTACTCCTTTTTTTCTTTTTTTTTGTTTCCCTTGCGACTTCCCGGTGTGCTCTGTCCATAATAAAGTGCCAGTGGAGGCTAATTAATTGTCGAATAAATCGGCGTGCATATGGCTAGCAAACCAGTGGCGACCATGAGTAAAAAGCTCGTAGTGTGAAGCGGTCACTGCGCGCAAGTATTTCAGCTGACTGCGCGTGCAATTTACTTTTTTTATTACTCTTAATTCGTGCATGCGTGATGCTATTACCCGATTAATCGTGCGAATAGGGTTTTTTTTTCGTTCTTTGCTTGTGCGTGGTCCGTTTTGCGCGTTTTTACACACGCACCAACGTTATCGAACTCTGTAACCGCAGCTAGGCCACGCTGATGCCGCTTGACACATGATTTTTTGCATTCTGTTGTTTCCCCAGCATTAAAACAACGCTTAAAGATGGATAAGCTCCATTCCGCACCGCATCATAAAAGTTAAGTGCACTTCAAGTGCCCTGTGTGGAAACACGGCGCAAAAAACTACAGCGCGTAGCAGACGCCCCTCGCTTTCCGCGCGCTTCCCGAGCGCGGAAAGCCCACGGGTCCGGCGCAGCAGCGGCGCGGCGCGGGAGTTCACGGCAAAAGGGCCACGCGGGAGCCGGCGCTTTGGACACTCCCCCTATTCTAGGTCACTCTAACCAAGCGATGATGGCACGTGATGACGTCACGTGATGTGACGTCATGATGATGTCACAAAATTTGACGATCTGTGACATCATGGTGACGTCATCGCGGGACGATGATTTTTTTTACATCACTCCTGTTGACGGCGCCGATGCGGGACGCCGGTAAATTTTCGTGTTTGGTGAGGCATCTACGGCTTTAGCATAAAAAAAAGAATGTGGACAGTAAACCACGCTAGCACATTAATTGTTAACTGCAGCTGTTTCACCAACTTTAAGCGGTATCTATCTATCTATCTATCTATCTATCTATCTATCTATCTATCTATCTATCTATCTATCTATCTATCTATCTATCTATCTATCTATCTATCTATCTATCTATCTATCTATCTATCTATCTACACACACACACACACACACACACACACACACACACACACACACACACACACACACACACACACACACACACACACACACACACACACACACACACACACACACACACACACACACACACACACACACACACACACACACACACACAGTCGGAGAGAGAGGAAGTTTCTGTGGAAGCGCGCGAAACTGAAAAAAATTACGCTCCTTCCATTTGTTAATTCAGACCGAGTCATTTACATAAAAACGAAAATCAGGTCAGCTTTTCTTTAAATCTTTGTGCGAAAACCGGCACAGTATTGACCTTTTGAAGACAAAACGCGTAACGGAGTATCGCGACTTTCAATAGGGCTGAGGTTCTTTGTGTAAACGTATAAAACGACGGGCCATCAAGACATGCGCCCCAGATGTGTGCGCGTTCGCCCGCACAGGAAGAAACGACGCATTCGCTTAGCTTTTATAGCGTATACTACCGGGCACCGAGGCACGTTAGCTTCTGTAACACAAATCTCTCTCGGTGAAACGAAATTGCCGGTGTCATTAAAGTGAATCTCGGAACGTATAACAGCCTTTCTTTTGAACTTAGGCCTACAGTGTGATCAGGAAGGAGAAAAGGCGAAACGCCGAAGAAGAAAAATAAGCAAATTAAAAAGGACTGCAAAAAATAATAATAAAGTTAAAAGTGAAAGCGCACGCTATACAGTGCATCGGATATCAACGCACATCGCCGACTCTACAACATCATGCCACGACGTCATAAGGAGGATAAGACAGCGTATTATTTGCGTGCGATCCTTTGTGCGTAACCCGAAACCGGATAGCCTGTATCATCACAGAACCCGCATGAAAAGAAACAAAGAAGAAACCTGTTATACGAAGTCGTCGTTCCAGTACAATGGCAACTTGGAAGCGCGGTGCTGTCAGCCAGCTAGGAGGGAAAACGACACCGTTTAATTCAGGACGTCCTATCTCAACTTTCTTTCTTTCTTTCTTTCTTTCTTTCTTTCTTTCTTTCTTTCTTTCTTTCTTTCTTTCTTTCTTTCTTTCTTTCTTTCTTTCTTTCTTTCTTTCTTTCAAGTTGCTTCCCTGAGTGCTTGGACGGCGCGGTTGGAAATTTGGGCTCATGTTCTCGACGGGGTTTTGTGTATTCACTCTTTTTGTCTTGGTAAGCGCGCAACTGCGCTCTGTTTGTCTATTTTCAAAATGACATGTTTGGAATGTCGATAATTGGTCTCGGTAATGCTGACGGGGTTCGACGACACTCATGACAGAAGATAACAGTATAGTGGATCACTTTCATTCTTTTTTTCTGTACACGCTCTCAGCAATGAGGCTTTCTCTGTTTCTTTCGTAGTCTACATTTATTTTTTTTTTCTCCGTGCAACTGGACTTTGCAGTATTTCATGTCAGCGACCTCGTTTTGGAGGGACCAAGCTGTTTGGCCACCTCATTCCAGCTAGGTAACCGTGGGCTTGTGTTGATAGCCTAGCCCTGTTCAACATCTGTAGCAGGACCTGGGAACTTGAGCTTGTCAACTGCGCCTATATAAACAGCACTGATCTTTTTTTAGTGCTTGGATTGGTGGTATTTGTGGGTTCTTGTTTCCTTCCCCGACCGGTGGAAGGGCGTTCGGCATACTGCAGAATTCGCAGTGTGTTTCAATTTTATTTATTTACTTATTTATTTGTTTATTAATTTATTTATCAACGGCGCCATTTATATGTTACGGTGGGCTAGGGGTGGTTATAGACCGAGGAATATGTGAACAATCTGTAGCACTCATTTAGAGGGGCCGGCCCTGTAACACTTTTCTAAGTAATAATCGGATTGCTTCATTAAATGAGTCCACAGCCTCACACATCTATATACTGCCGCAAAAAAAAAATAAATTTTAGAATCCGTCAAGTACGAGCGGAGTTACAGGGATTTGCTCTCTCCCTTCGTATCAACGAGCGCGCTCAAAGCTACGCAGAGGGGGCAGAGAAGAAGTTTGAACCGTTCGTCAGCCCGCGTCACGGTCTTGAGCACTTTCTTTTCTTTTTTTTTATCTTCGAACGCGCGGCTCGCATTCAGTGTGATCGCGAGCGAGCGCGCGGGCACGTGGCGGCATCCCGCGGCGGCAGCGGTAACTATGCAGCTCACGATGCTCAAATCAGCCAATGGCCGCGGACTTTGGGTTTATGGCGTCGTCCTTTGGGCTTATGGCATCATTTGTCGACAGAAGAGGGAGAGATTTCTAGCCGACTTTTCAATTGTAAATGCCAGGCCGCGTGCTGCGCTGTATAATGTTTGGCTCACGTGTTCTCAGGAGCCTCGACTACCGATCGGCAGTGTTTTCTGACCATGCTCAAAAAGTGTTGTAGGGTCCCTTTAATGAACGCGTGTACGGTATAAAATATAATTAACAATACTAAGACATAATGTAATGCATCAAAATAACATTCTGCATTACCAACATAAAAGTAAACTAAGCTGCTAGGACTTTGCTAAACTGAAAATGGCACCGAGCAACTATGCAAAGACAGACATGCATACGTTGTGCTTACATGTGTTTGTATGCCGAAGACGTGCTTTCACGTCCGCGATTTGTGTCAAAATTAATTATTCTTGCTTTTTATCGTATAACGGGAATATTATCTGATTTTGAGGCATGCCTTATGCTGGGGGATTCCAGATTATTTTGAACCAACTGGAGTTCTTTAACGCATATTTAAAGAACTGAAGCACGCGAGTGCTTTTTTCTTATTTCGTTTTTATCGAAATGCGGCCTCCGCGCCCCCAACATCGACCCCAAGACCTCGGTCTTGGCTGCAGTGCTCGCCACGAAACTGCAGCGGCACGGATAAGTATTTGCGCACGCGCGCGCGCGCACACGCACACACACACACACACACACACACACACACACACACACACACACACACACACACACACACACACACACACACACACACACACACACACGCACGCACGCACGCACACACACACACACACACACACACACACACACACACACACGCGCGCACACAGGAAGTGCGCTTAAGTGTAAATACAAGTGTTCGTCTTATCAGAGATCCCATGTAATCAGAAACACGCGAGACAAGCAAAAGGTGCAGTAGACACACCAGGTTCCTTATACACGCCTATTTGCACACCTCTCTTCCTGCGGAGTGCACACGAATTGATCACCTGTGTAGGCAGTGTTCATGTACGTATACATGTGCTGCATATACGCCCTTAAAGGCAAATTTTACAGGTCGGAACACTTTACCTATAGTAAATGGCCATATAAACAGCGAGGTTCAAACAGATTTTCTTCCTTTGGACTAAGCCAGACGAACCGCTATACGGCCAGTGGAGCCCAACCTTAGATCTGAGGCAGTTTTGATTAAATAAACCTTCATTCTCCCTCTCTTCTTTGGCCCAGAGGCTATGAAACGGCGGTCACCGTCATATATACGTATTAAATTGTTTCTCATTATGGTATAGTTGTCACGTCGTCCTTACAGACGTTAGCGTGCGATGGGGTCTCCTTTTGAGGGGGGGGGGAGGTCAAGTTTTACCGCAGCCCAACCCCTCCTCCCCCCCACTTCTCTGCGAACGCCTATGCTTATCAGGAATAAAATACACACTAAACGGACTGCCGTCGTTCTCCTTGTTTTTATCCGATGATTTTCTAATCACTCTGCAGCCACTTCTTGTCCTCCGATAGCTGACGACGGTTGAGTGGGCGGACGATAAGATCAATATATAATCGCGCTCACGGCCTTCGCACCAGGTTTTCTCGAGCGCTATTCCGCCATTCCCTGAACCGAACCTACGTAAGATGCAACCGTGGCGAACAAAAAGTACCTTTCCACATAAATGCGCCACCGCGATGGACCTTGGCATTAATGAGGCAATCCATCACTCGCTACGCGGGAATATTATTTCGGATGAACAGCCAGGCGTTCGATATATGCCGGAACCAGTCGAGATTGGCTGGCGTTTTGAGCGGGCATATACATGTGGCTCGGCACGAAAGGTTTGCAGACGACAGAATTCCATTAAGGTAAAGTTCGTTTCGTTTATGTCCGATCCTTCATTATGCTTCATTTTTTCCTTGTCTTCGTTGTTACAATGTCTTGCATAGGTGCTGTTCTATCGCTCAGGCATGCGTGTATGCATGTATGAGGCCGTCCTGTACGGAGGCTTCGCTCGCAGTGCATATCCTCTTGTTTCGATAAAGCTTTGGGAATTTACAATCTTTGCTGAATAAGCAAACTACGATGCGTCACTTTTCCAGCGTTTCTTTTTTTTTCTTTTTATTGTCCGCTTCGGATAACGTGCACCACTTGCTATTGAGAAAGCAGTTGCCTTATAACGTCTCTTTTTTTGCGTGGTAAAAACTTTTGGGGCGGCCGCTGCACCCACCCCCCCTCCCCTGGCGCCACCCCTGGTTAAGAGGCAGGAAAGTCCAACGGTGCCTTGTGCATGTAAGCGTGAAATACTTAAAAAGAAGCTTTCTGCGCGTGTACCCGGAGATGGCATTATTCTTGACGCTCTTCAGAGAAGCCTGTGCATCTTTATTTATTTATTTTTGGCGGGGAAGGGGGTGTTTCCTAAATTGGCAATGCTGTGAAAGCTTTAGCGCTCATGACCATGCTACCTGGAAGTACTCACTTGCGCAACCGGAGACCGTCAGACACTTCCACGAAGTAATCGGGTCCGCATACACTCAGCGCCAACGTGAGAAAGCAGCGTCCTAAGTTCCTATCGGAGCGGCGTGCTCGACCCTTGAACTTCCAGATTATCGCGCGGCGCTCTCTGCCGCGTTCCTTGTTTTATTTCTCCATTATATACGATAGAGCTTTACTTATTCATTTGTTTGTTTTCCTAGCGCGAATGGCTCGCACGCACTGTGTTGAATTAGCCAAGGCTCGGCCGTACTTAAATGTCAATTTGTTTTAACAAAAAAACAAACAAGCAAATGACCTTAGTTCGACTTCTTTTTCGATGCTGATGTGCCTGTCCTGCAGCGTGACTCACGCCAACGACTTGTGCAGGAAGTAACAATAATAACTGCTGGGGCTTTGCGTGCCAAACCCGTGATATGATTATGATGCCCGCCGTAGATGGGGCAGCCCGGATTAATTTCGACCACCTGGTTTCTTTAACGCGCACCTACTTCTGAGCGCACGGGTTGTCTTTCCATTCTCCCGCCATCTAAGTGTGACCGCAGCGGCCGGGAATCGAACCTGCGCCCTCGGGCTGAGCAGCGCAACGCCTTACGTGATGAGCTACCACGGCGGATGCACTGTATAAAAGAGAACTTTATAAGGAAGGGTATGCTCATTCAAAGTGATGCCGAATGAAATGAGCACTTGAGTAGACTAGTAAAAAAGACAGAAGATGACGAAATCAGAATGGTTAAGCTATCATGTATATGCAGTGGATAGAGACTTTTTGAAATAGGGTTCCTTTCGAGAAAACTCATCGGAAGGAAGGAGGCGGACGACGTATATAAACGCTAGAAAGAGCGTCCTTCCTGTCTGTCCGCCTGCTTCTCCCCACTATTTTTATTTCTTCTTATTTTACATTTTTTTAGGAGGTGACGATGATAATAATCTGCATCGCCATCTTCTTTAAGTGGGGCGGCAAAATACCGTTACTTAACTTGCTTGTTCGAATCAGTTTTTTTTTACTTCCGTTGCAATATATATAGCATATTGGCTATCGCCTTTCTGATCTTGCCTCTCTTCATTAAAGCCTCCATTGGTGCATCGTACTTATCTATGCTGTCACTCACCTGTAACTGCTTCGGTTCCATCAGTATCTGTCCTGCTTCTTATTTTAACCATTACTCCAAGCGCATTTCGCTTATCTCGACTGCGTTAAGGGTTCCATCCGCTGTGAATCCCCGAGCGTCTGAAAGTATGACACCTTATACGATCGTTACTGAGCGACTGTGCTGGCTTTTCATTACGATATGTTATGAGCCGTTACGCTGTTTTGCTGCAGCAGACACACATCTCATTGCAGAGGAGTTGAAATCTGAGCTTGTGGGTGCATGATAACTAATCGGCAGAGCGCTAAACAACCAGAAGAAAGACAGCATGCGAACGCGCACGAATTGTCTTGTCTCGTTGTTTAGAGCTCCTCCGATAAGTTGTCATATCTAATCCGTTTGCGAATGTTTGCTCCTGTATGTTTTTGTCTTCATGGCAGCAAGCTCGGGAATAAAGTAACAAGACGCTGCCCATTGTGTTAAGGTGCGATTGTGTTAGGGTAGCCATTGTCTTGATGCAGTTACCCAACTCTTCCCTGACTTGATAAATGTGGACAAAAAGCCAGAGAATTGTGTCATATTATGTTATACACACTCAGGTCGTCTGGAGACAATGACTGTCCTGAGCACTTACAGTGTCGTGCGGCTCTTCACATGACGTATACCAACCGGCCCCTGGCATCTACAGCCAAGCTAATAATCACACCATCTCCCGCTAAAGGGGACCATGAGGCGACGCGAAGCAGCGTTTCGGCATGTCGAACCCGCGTTTCAGAGGGGCAGAGGAGAGGGAGAGAGAGTGGAGTGGAGAAGGGAAGTGGAGAGGGGGAAAGCGAGAGTGGAGAGGGATAGTGGAGAGGAGGTGTGTGGAGAGGGTTTGCGCATGCCCAGTAAGGGTGGTCACGCCGCACACCACCGGTTTGAACTCTGCCATAAGACGCTTCGCATCTAAAAACTCACGGTCCCTTACGCATTCGCCTAACACGACTGTAGACCGAAACGGTGTGGATTTCTAACCGTGCACTTTACGTCGACTTCCGTCGTTCACTAATTAACTATCATTAACTGTCGCTAATGTAACTCTTACAAATTAACTGACTCCTAAAATTGGTTATCATCGTGTATATACAGTCATGCTTTCACTCGCCTTTCATGGCTTTCGTGTCAGTAAGCCGAGCCACGCAGACGCCACTTCCCCCCCCAAGCATCCATCGCCGCTCCGCGGAATCTTTCCACGACATATGCTGCGCGAAGGGATCACCTTATTTATCTTTATCGCATCGGTTTCACGCTCTCGAAAAGAAGTGAGGGTCACGCTAATGTCGGATTTCTTCTTCTTATTATTATTTTTAATGACGCGAACGCCGTAAAGACGAAGCTACGAGACAGTTCGCGCGCCTCAAACCGCGAGAAACGTGTTTCTTTTTTTTTGGGGGGGGGGGGGGGATCCATGCGCTTTTTTTTTACTACACGCCGGCTTTTCGTCACGTGACCCTTCTCATGACGCATGTAAAGCTTTTTCCATAACAGAAGAGCAAGGTTGACCTTCGCTTGATGTGTGGGTCAGCGTCTACTATTAACTGTTCTCATTTGTTTTCTCTACAACCCGGCAAGTTCAACTAGATAGATAGATAGATAGATAGATAGATAGATAGATAGATAGATAGATAGATAGATAGATAGATAGATAGATAGATAGATAGATAGATAGATAGATAGATAGATAGATAGATAGATAGATAGATAGATAGGCATCATGTTTCTTTCGTGCTAACGTGCTAACGACACGAGCGCTCGTGTCGCCCGTTTCTCGTCCTTTGGCTGTGCCGCGCTGCACGTTTACCCGAAGGTGCAAGCGTTCCTTGTGAGTGCCAGTTCGCCAGTTTTAGCAGCGCTGCAAAACTGGCGAATGATACACTCATGTAATGCGAACTATCCCGTCGAAGCCCTGTGCTGAACCAGTCTATACAACGTTCAAATCGAGCCCTCAGGGACGCCAAAAGTTAATTTAGTGGCTTTGACGGTTGGCTTACATTAAGCCTTAGGCCACTGCGTTTTCTTTCTCCTTGTTTGCTTATATGTAGCCAGAACTGCGTAGCATACATCTTTGGTTGTTGAAACTAAATTTCCGGTGGGTAGCAATAAACTTTCGTAATCGGAGGGTGACTGCGCCATCATACATACCGCTTGCCCTCGAGCGAAGCCGGACGCGGATCGCTATCTAAACTGCGAGTAATAATAATACAACGAAGAGCGCGAGCGATAGCGAGAGGATATAGCGGCGAGAGTCTCTCGATACTTACGTACGCATCACGGCCGCTAAGGACGAAGCCCGTCGCGCTCGTATAGTAAGGATACAGATCAGAAAAGAATAAAAATGGCCCAAGTGCTTAAGAAGCTTACGCCGACTTCCGCTCGCTAGAGGATGAGGGTGCGAGCCTGCTCTTTGAACCGAAGATAAGTGTATATATGCGGCCGAGATTGTGCAGTCAATAAATCTCTCTTTATTGCGCGCTCGGGGAACAAATTACGCCTATCTAATAGTGCCACGGCCTTAACGTTTTCTTACTACTTTTCTTTGTCGTTTTAGAATTACTTCCCTGTCAGCCTCATCCTCAACGGCTCTTTCCGGGCAGCGCCTGTTTACGTTCGTTCGGGAGGGCTTTTTTGATAATCCCTCGCGTTTACAGAACTTCGACGTCACGACGGTGCTGCACGGGGCGTGAAACTGATACGGTCCGACAAGCGAACGAAATGAGATCCGCTGCTTTGATGCGTATAGCGTTTACTGTGTATATTGGTCGGGATATTCGACGATCCCTTACCCCGGGAGAGAGAGAGAGAAGGAAAAGAGATAACAAATGAGCAGGCAAAAAGGAGGCAGCAAGATGAAGGGAGTGCTAAGTGTGCGCGAAGGAGCTGATATGAAGAAACGAGTCATTGTTCATTTCTACATGCTCGGCCTGCTTGCTCACAGCAGATGTTCCGCCATAGACAGTTGTTCATATTTTCGTGCTCCACGAGTACGTGAAAACCGTCCCATTAGTGAACAAAACACCAGGCCTTGTTTTTTTAACACGAAAGTGTTTCATGCCGGTGTCCACCAAGGGCTCAATGACATAATTTCCGTCACGGATGTGACGTCACTAAAGTTGACACGAACAGGTGACGAAGAAAAATCAGATGAAAAAGTTTAGTTGATTGACCTGGGAGTCGAAACCACGGCCTCTAGGTCCGCGAGATAGGTGCCGGGAGCTCTAACAACTACGCCACCGATGCTCATGCATGCGGCTTCACAAACGCGCCTTATATCTCTCATGCATTCTCCCTTTTACAGAAATTTTGGTAGGCGGGGGGCGGTGCATGGTGCGGCCGTCTGGGATTGGTTAAGTGAGGTACTGTATCATGACGCTGACGAGCGCCGACAAGGAGCGCTTCGGTATTGGCCTCGAGGCCCACCACTGGAAACGCCGGCGCCACCGTCGGCGTGACGTGCTTGGCAGGATCACGTGGTCTCAGCGGCCGCGTCGGCTGCTTGTGGCGCACTGCCGCGTGCTTTGAAAACGAGTTTCAAGTCCCACATGCGCTGCGGCCTGTTCAAATTCGGAAGTTTTCTCTCATTTTCTACTCAATTGAAACCATTGTAATAGAGTGGCTGCCTCCGAAGGCGGCGAACATGGGGCTCTACCGCTCGGTGCCGCAGTGCCGCGCTTACGCTAAGGAGCCCAGTGTCAGCCTGCACTGGAAACCGCGGGATAAGAAACAGCGTGAAGCATGGGTTGTAAAGCTAAGAACCGGCAAGTAGCCATCCGCTACGAGTCATGTGTGCAACAAGCACTTCCGCGACGAAGACTTTTGTTACTGCGCGTCGGGCCTGCGATGTTCGGTGAGTAGCAGACAGCGTGCACTGAGACGATGGCTCGCGCGCGCTTCCCGCTGGCAAATGATGCTTATCTGCCACAGGATGGTAAAAGCGCTACCAAACCACGTGCGATGCCATCTCAGAACCCTCCAATGCGACCTCTTGATCGTCGGCCCCGTGCTCAGCGTCCACAAAATCGGCTGCAGATGCGCAAGTCATTGTTTAGATACGTTGAATTAAAAAAAACGCACAGGGTCCCTTATGCATTCGTTAAAGGTGACTAGAAGGCGAAAGCCATCTTCTTTCTTGTCAGTCGATGTACTGATTCTCCCGCGCCCCCCTCCAAAAGCGTTCTGCACCTAACGCTGTTTTGCACGGACTCCGTGACCGATCAATGCAAAGCGACCATGACGTGTGAATACGTCATCATGTGACGTCACATTATGTGAAGTCATAATGACGCTACATATTTTGGCGATCTGTGACGTCGTGATGACGTCATATGGTGACACCATCACGTGACGATTATTTTTTGCATCACTCGTGTTGACGCCGCCGACGCGGGACGCCGACGGGCAACCTTCCCATTTGATGAGGCATGCTTTTGCTTCATAAGCTACATAAACTTTGCATTGCCTCCGTGATCGGCCCACCCCATGTATTTTCTTGGAGCGTCATTTATTTACGTGGGAAAGATGCCACCCTGTTGTCGTTAGACACGACAGTGCTGCCAAAATTGCTGGGGTACTCGCCAAATAATTACTATCCTGTTTTACGGCTGCTCGTTGCTGCAATACCTTCTATTTTATTCACCGCTATTTCAAGTTCGTGTGGGTCCTAGTCCACAGCCGACGTTTGCAGAACAAGTCCGGCAAACATTACTGTATTTTCTTACTTTTCCTAGGCGTCGCATGCTACTACATGCTAGCGATCTCGTAGACTGGTTCTCCTTCCACCAGCAATCTCGAAGTGGTGAAGCTTTGGTCTATGAATTTATTGATGACAGAGAGCGGCAAGTTCACTGGAATGCAAACGGAACGATAATTAAGGGGCATTAAAAAAGGCGTCGCATTTGCTCACGTTTTGTGTGAGCACCAAACGAAACGAATGCGCTGAATAAAGAAACAGAAGCAGCGGCATTTGCCCGCTGAGAAGACCGATCAATACGCAGTGCGAGACAACTTCTCAAATGACATTGCAACGTACCCGAATTTAGACCGAAAAAGAACAAAAAAAAAAAAAAAACACTGAATCGTCGGGACGGCAGATTACAAAGTTGCCATGCGCACCGAAGCCGTAGTTGTAAGGAAATTGTTTTTGAACTGCTCTGATAGCGTCCGCGCAACAGTAGTTGTTTGTTTACTTACAAATTTTCATATTTTGCGGCCTAAAGTTCACAGCGCGGTGCCAAAACGCGCTCGTTGCAAAAGCGAAACCATCAGTACGAATATACATGCAGACGCTCATACATGCAGAGGCACCGTCAGTCGTCGCGAACCCGTGCGATCGCTGGCTTGAGGCTTCTTTCTGTTATGCTCCCTTTGGTTATACAGGCAGTCTACTCTAACGAGATATTTCACATAGTTTGCACTCAGCGAGTCACTACCTTTCACGCAAGAGGCCGGTTCAGGGGTCTCCAACGCGGTGACAGCGTGAAGCGGGTGCTCGGTTTTCTGCAAAGAGACAGCGACTGTAGACTATCTTGTGCTTTCAGGTCGTCGAAAATGATTATTTTGACAGTGAAGAACACAGTTCATTGCGAAAGTAGTTACAGAAATGCCCTGGAGGGCTTCCGCGAGGTGTTTTTGTAGAGCGCCGACAGCAAAACCTATGGGGAGCGCGCCGGCGGTATCCTGCCTAGCACGCAATCGAGGCGCGTCCGATAGAGGGCGACTCCGTAACTCCTCGAGGCCATGAATGTGCGCATATTGAGTACCAGTGTTTATTATGTGCTTATTGATGCCATCTTTGCGCGGGATTCACCTTATGTTGTGCCCAGGTGTATGCTAACTCTTCCAGCTACTCGAAGGCTTACATCGTGATCATGGACGCTAGTCGACGGGATGGAGATGTGCTACCAGGCGTCAACGTTGGTCGATCCAGGTCAAACGGTGCTATATCTGCCAAACACCATTAGACATTGTGCGAGCTCTTTATATCAATGTATAATAATAAAATAATAATAATAATAATAATAATAATAATAATAATAATAATAATAATAATAATAATAATAATAATAATAATAATAATAATAATAATAATAATAATAATAATAATAATCAATCAATCAATCAATCAATCATTTATTTAACGTGCCCAGGAACAACCGTGAGGTCTTTGTGCAGGCGCACGCAAAAATAAAATCAATAAAAATAAACAATACAATACAGACAGTCTTCAGAAATAAAAAGAGCAAAAACACGTAGACAAAGAGAAATGAACACAAAAGGGGAGGAGTAAATAAGACAATATGAGAAATATTGAAGGGGAATAAAAATTAGATTGCACATATACAACTATGCGGAAAGACGGAGAAGGGAAGACTTTGTACATTGTGCCATACTATGTCAAAACAGTGCAGAGCTCGGATAAAAACAATGATTGTGGACTATGAAAAACGTCAAGATCAAGAAAATTAATATTATAAAGACTTTGTAATCTGTGAACGGTAGAGTGTTGGAAGAAGCAGGCGGGTACATGAAACGGTCTGTTCTCTCTGGTTAACTTACGCGGAATTCGAAAATTAACACAATTGAGAAGTACAGGGCAGGATATGAAACCGTGGACTAGCTTGTAGAGAAATAAGAGATCAGAACGATTTCGTCGGCAGTGAAGTGATGGCAGTGATAATGACTCAGCAGTATTGAACGAGATCCAGAGTCATTTTTAGCAAAGCGATGGTTATATATGCTGAGGAATTTTTTCTGGACTCGTTCAATCGTGTTACCGCTGGATTGAGCAATGCCATTCCATATCACGGACGCATACTCAAGTTGCGGAAGACATATTGCCGTGTACAATTTGTGTAGGGCCATGGGAGACCTGAATTCTCGAGATATTCTACAAACACATCCGAGAGAACGAAGGCCCCGCATAGCAGCACGCTTAACGTGAGAAGAAAAGTTTAACGCGCTGTCAACAACAACACCAAGATCACTGATTTCATAAACCTTGCATAACGGCACAGAATTGACAAAGTATTGAAATGACACGCTAGATGTTTTGCGAGTGATAGACATGAATTTTGTCTTTGCGGTATTTAGAGAAAGGTTATTGCCGTTGCACCATTCGGAAAAAGAACACAAATCTGACTGCAACAAGCGACAGTCGTTAACTGAATGAATTTCCTTAAATATCTTGATGTCATCGGCATACAAGAGGAAAGAAGAATTACGAATGGCAAAAGAAACATCATTAACGTAAATTAAAAATAGGAGTGGGCCTAATACCGACCCTTGAGGGACCCCACTAGTCACTTTATACAAAGAAGAGGTTTGGCCATTTACGGCAACATAACAGGATCTATTGAGCAGATAGCTGTGCAAGAGATTCACAATCGACAAGTCAACGTCAAAGTTCGCAAGTTTAACCATAATCAGTGTGTGGCTGACTACATCAAAAGCCTTGCTCAGGTCACAGTAGATTACGTCAACCTGTCCTCTCTGAGAAATAGGTGTGGAGATCTGCGTCATGAAACTAGCAAGATTTGTGGTAGTTGAGCGGCCAGCAAGAAAACCATGTTGATTTCGAATCAGTGAGTTTTTCACACTAAAAGACAATATTTTGTGAAGAGCCAGTTCGAAGATCTTTGATGTGGCACATAGTAGAGAAATCGGGCGATAATTAGAAACATCTGTCTTAGAGCCCGACTTAAATACTGGGAAAACACGAGCAGTTTTCCACATGCTAGGAAATGTGGAAGTGTCCAGGCAGTTATTAAATATCGTAGTCAGTACTGGGACAAATATAGTACCATATGCTTTTAGTATGGCGGAGGGGATGCCATCTGGGCCACATGATAAGGATGGTTTTAAGCGCTTAATGCATTCGCTGATAAGATTTTCATCCAGCGACAAAGCACTGGATGAGCTAACTGCCTTGGGCTGTTGTCTGATATCAGTGCTGGAGTCTGAGGCCTTATAACGGATGAGAAATGTGTGGCAAAACAGTCAGCGACGGCATGCACTTCTACCCCATTTGAGTCTAGTAGTCTGAAGGACTCTCCGCTTTTGCTAGACCGTTTACGCACATACTTCCAAAACTCAGCCGGCCTGTCAGAGGCGCTTTTTTCTAAGAATTGAATGTACGAACTATGATCCCGTTTATATAGGCGTTTAGAGAGAGTTCGAAAAAAGCTGAACTCTTCCTTCCACTCGCTGGATGGAGAACATTTAGATTTCCTGTGTGCGTGATCTTTATGCTTCAGGCACTGATAAGTTCAGATGAGAACCAGTGGGGATATTTACGTTGTTTAGGTGTATACTGGGGAATAAAATTAAGCATGCTGCTCAGTACAAGCTCCGTAAACCGATCAACCTGGTCATCAACATTAGGTTTGTCAGTAACCTGTGACCACTCAACGGTGGACAAGTGATGATAGAGGCCCGTGTAATCACCTCGCTTGAACGCAAATCTTGGAGATTTGTTTACGTAACTGCTGTAGCTCATTGTTTCGGCTGATGCAGATAATCTTACGTTAAGTGGTGGGTGGAATTTGTCCGGACGTACAAGAGAGATGTTGGAGCGGGAAACTTCAAGGGGTTGATCGTGAAAATGCGGATCACTTTCGTGTTGTACCGATTCCTATGACGGAGGGATCAACCATGTTATTACTTTAATATACACTGAAATGAAATGACGCTGAGCAAATGTCGTGCTGCGGAGCCCGAGGGCACGGGTTTGGTTTAGGGCAACAGTTGTTTCCGGAAACACTGAGTCGCGATGATCATTGTGCAATTCGAAGAAGCGATATTTACTAATAAGATAAGCGAAATGTCGCTTATAACTGCCTATTTAAAAGTTGGAGACCTTTGTTTCACTAGCCTGCAGCTTACACTACAGTCTGGCTTCCACCGCCTTTATTTAGAGGCTCCCCTTTTTCATTGCTATACGACCTGTATAGTTGAATAGAGTGAAACACTTTCTCGACACCGAAGGGGGCAGCCTATGCCATTAGCAGTGTTGCGAGAGTCGATCTCTCGCATTCCTATATTCTCTCGTCATTTCTCTGTTATTTACATCTTCACTCCTGCAGAAAGACAGACTTGATTGCGTAAAGTTCAGGTATCCGGCTTAAAATTTTAATTTCTTTCACTATAGTCAGTTTAGTAATGTCACACTTTGGGTTAGTTTGTTCTGAGTGATTCGAGGGTAGCAAACTTCAGACGGACTGAGCGTTTGTCCTCGTCGATTTCTTTGCTTTTTGTCCACACGTCTTAAGTGAAGTCACACTGCTTTTCTTGGACTAGCTCGGCTTAACACAACAAAGAGGGAAAGGAGGAGAAAGGGAAATGAAGCTAGGCAAGTTATAACGAACGCGCAAAAAAAAAAAATGAACACCAGTGAAGGACTAAAACAGGTATTCGCAATATTCTGGAACTTCCTACGTACCGCTTGCTCCTTTCTTTCTTTCTTTCTTTCTTTCTTTCTTTCTTTCTTTCTTTCTTTCTTTCTTTCTTTCTTTCTTTCTTTCTTTCTTTCTTTCTTTCTTTCTTTCTTTCTTTCTTTCTTTCTTTCTTTCTTTCTTTCTTTCTACCAGCGGCCGCGGGGCAGCTTGGCAAAGTAAATCACCGATGTGAGGGCATAAATAAGTTATTTTCCTTGACGCGCACGCAAACTTTAAACGCCCGAAGAGAGTTCGGTAAAAGCCCGAGCGCAGGCGAGTTTTGGAAGCGCCTCCCGATAAATGCGATATGACAAATTGGATGGAATCGACAGTGCGAGACCGAAAGAGAGGCTCGCACTGCAGCTTTCGTGATCCACCGCCTCAACTTTTATTTCATAGACATTCTTTTTGTATGACTTGAGTTCCCTAAACTCGGTTTCTGAAGCCGTCGCACGATCGACACCAGAAAGCGGTACGACACCGTTCGG
>NC_051178.1:75000-101063 GCF_013339695.2 Rhipicephalus sanguineus | reverse complement strand
TGCTAACACGCCATTTTCTGTGATCAGAAGCGTCTTTTCGAGGTCGTGCATGTGCACGTGCACAGACTGTACGTAGAGAGCGGTGTGCGTGAGGTGATTGTTATGGTTGTGGCACCGAATGAAGGTGGTAGCCTGGTCCAAGACAATGTCTAGAGGTCTCTTTGCTAGCCGGCTGATGTCGGCGACAGACTGTCGATAGAGCCGACGACATGTGCTAACCTGAAGTCACCTTTTGCGTTGGTTAGGTATAGGCCGTCCAGGCTGATAGCCCTTGAAAGTGCTACGTAGACACACTTCAGTGGATGGCGCTTATAGTATCCGAAGACTGCCTGGGCGTATGTGACCCTTTTAAATGCGGAGCATTTCTTAGTCGCATCTGCGGCGTCGGCGGCGCCCTCCACACCCCCAGTGCGCATGCTCGGCTCGTCTCGTGCCGGCAGCAAGCCTCTCCTCTGCCTCCCTCCTCTCCCTCGAATGTGGGTGGTGTGTAAATAAGCGGCGGAGCGCGCCTTCGGAATAGACCATTTTCAAGCACACGAGCGCCACCGACGGACGCGCAAGCGCTCATGGGAAAAGTGTGTACGCCGCAGCAGCCGCCGCGACGAGCGCGCGGGCCTCGCGCTGTCGCTTTGCGCTTACGCCGTGCCAGGACATCTTAGACGCAGTGAAGTTGGCAAGGTGCAACATGTGACTGCGCAATTCAATCACGAACTTCAGTGTTTAGCTGTGACGGCCTCTCGACGATTTCCATCTGTCCCACTGTTGGACCAGCTGAGCGGCTCAGACGCGGCACCTTCTACTTATTATTTTTTTTTTGCGCCGGTGCGCCTTACGGCATAAATGAAAAAAAAAAACACAACTCGTTGCCTGTGAAGTGCAGGAGCGGTGTATAATTCGCAGATGCATTTAATTGGAATCAACGTCTATCGACATCATGTAGTCGGCATTTGGGGGAAATGAGATACATTCACTGCGTCGCTCGCACCATATATGTAAAGAACGATAACTGCCTACTAACCTTCGTTGGTACTATAACTACAAGTTGGAATAATACTTAGAACAAAGAAAGAAAAAAGCAGTACAAGGAAGAAAACGCACAAACCATCTAGCACTAACCCACAACTGAAAATTTATTAAAATAAAAGCATATATACAAAAATGGAGGTGCATTGCG
Organism: Rhipicephalus sanguineus; assembly: GCF_013339695.2. Taxonomy (NCBI): domain Eukaryota; kingdom Metazoa; phylum Arthropoda; class Arachnida; order Ixodida; family Ixodidae; genus Rhipicephalus; species Rhipicephalus sanguineus. The sequence continues at coordinate 99,889 of NC_051178.1, read as the reverse complement.
CATGTCATAATGAGGCACAAATAGTCAAAGAACCAAGGCGCGTGTTCACGGTCGATTAATAAAGTTGAATTCCTTGTGTTTTAATGACTGAGATGGTTAACTGACACATCGTGTCGCGTTATTAGTGACATGATATGCCACCAAAATTTCTCGCGTTGTCTTATTATGTTGATGGTACAAAATTACTGTGCTTTCGAAGATGCGTTTACATTTGCATAACTGGCATAGCAATGTAAGATGACACGGCTCCATTAAATGAATGAGAAATGAAAGAGAAATTTGTGGTGAACTCCTACACAACTGACGAAACAATTGGCATGCCTCTGACCGCATTTTTCTTTGCCCCCTGCAGAACCCTGGCGACATTAATGCGAATAAGCTTATTTGGGGCGGCAAACACAACCTTCACCCCCACATCGCTTCCCTAAATTCTTCAGGCCATGCGACCTCTTATAAATATGCGGAATAACTGCAATATTTCTAGTTTCCTCATTATTCACGGATGGAGGACGTCCGTATTAATCTTTCTTTGCCATGAGAACCGATTTTCGCAAACCGATGCAACGATACGCAGGATATCCCGCCTCTAAAAGGCGATCACTTTGCAGCTGGAAACTATTGCTCATCTTATGTGCGCAAGTTTTTTTCCAATGCCGTGCGTAACGATGACATCACGATTCCTCGTTTAACAATATTCTAATGCGACGACGCGAAATTAAACACCGATTTCGCTGAACGCGGACTACACTGCCCGCAGACATGATCCGCAGTGAAACTTAAAGGCATGAATCAAGAAACTGCTAATTATCGGAGTAAGGCATCTCGCAAGTGAATTCTAGTCCCATCCCTTTTCCTTTTTCTTTAAACACGTTTAGAATGTGCTCACTTCTTTGTGCATCGCGTGACTTGTCAATTAAAATCAAAGAATCATCTTATATCTGAAACACCATAACACCTCTACAGTTTGGTTAAACGGCTTGTGAACAAGTAATCATTGAATAAATACGAATTCGGTGTTCCAGCTCACATTGCTCACAATAGCACGTTTTGACTGCATGTATCGGCACGTGATAATTCGCATGCCGCTTAACTGCTACATCCGGTATACATCCGCTCGGTAACACCTACACTGACTGCATCATTCCTTTCGCATTTCATGCGTAGAGATGCATGCAGGTGCGTTCAGACGTGTAGTATTTAGGATTTAATAATAGTCAGCCATCAGCGACGCGTTGTTTTCGTTTGGTGCTCCCACAGCGCCAACGAGCAGCGAGCGACGGAACAGCCGGCGGGCTCGCCGTACACACTTTTCCCATAGTGCTTCGCGTGCCCGCGGGGGGTTCTGGGATTGCTTGAAAATGGTCTATTCAGTCAAGGGCGTCTTTACTCGGCTTTCGTTTGACTTGACGCTTTGCTTGACTCGAGTAGATGCGATGGAAGCAACAGTACCTTCAATCAGCGTCCCACCACTCGTTGAAGGCAACGTTACCCCACCGTCACCGTCATCGGCGTCAACAACAGCAAGCAATGCAGAAGACAAGGCTGCGAAGAGACGAGCTTACGACGCTGAACGCAAGCGTTTGAAGCGAGCTGCGGACCCGGAACTTCGTGCACGCTGGAGCCGTTCAAGTCGTACTTGGTGTGCGCATCGTGTAACAATTAAGCATTCCCAAACCATACCCAATTACGCAACATTCACGTGATACCCCCACCACTCTGCGACGTATTTACTCGAGTTCCCCCCGTGGAAAGATGCGGGCGACATTTTTTGACTTATGTATAGTTATGGCGTTTGCTTGCGCAAGGGGAAACTGCGCCCTCTTACACGAGATACTTTTCTGGCGTATGTCGTGGTTGTTGTGGTTCGCAGTCCCACGGGCACTCACTTAAATTCTATTGAGGGTGTTGGGTAGTGATGTGCTTCGTCCTGGCTGGCACGACAATACCTACCGTGGACGTTGGAAATTAAAGCCACAGTCGCAAGAGGTTGCCGTGTTCATCACGCTCGACGTACTACAAGGTGCCCATGTTTTCATTAACGAGGCCGTCGCTTACGTCGATGTAGGCCGTGATCATGCGCGGCTTGCCGATGCTGAGGTAAAATGAGGCCAGCAGGCTAACCATGTCGCTTGTGTTCATGTTGACCACATTGGTGAGGACATCCCTGTGCACCTGCTAGTTCTTATAGCCAGTTATTTACCGCATGCGGGATGACATAACACGTTATTCGGAGCGTCGAGGCTATGTGCTTATAGCGGTGGACGTCCGCATTGCTGTAATATAGCCTTATGCCGTCAGGGTACTTACCAGCGGCTTCTTCACGTGTCACAAAACGGCTTTCAATCAATCTGACGTATACTCGGTCAGCATGAGGCTATCGCCCAGCCTCATATGAAATGAAGAGAACACAGCGTCATTCTGGCGGACCACGTAAACGAGTGGATGACAGTCGAGTGTCTTTCGGGTGCGTTCTGTCTTTAGCTCCCTCATTTGTCTTGCGTTTCAATGTGTATGTTCGCCGTTAATGTGTTGATTGAGACTGTGAATCACCTGTGGCACGTACCCGCATAACATGAACTGCGTTATGCGGGGATGTGCCACACGGGACTGAGGGGAAAGGATTTGAAGGCGTACGCGACAGGCGTTTTGCGTTATTCATGTCATGACCAATGAATCGTGTTCGTCACACACTGATCCCCTGCTGTGCCAATTTCGGTATATTACAAGTAATGTACACGACCAAGAGAGCGCCCAGACGTAGGCGGCTAGATCGCTAAGTAGATACGTAGATAGAAGCGGCCAAAGTTCCTCCGGTTCGCTAAGAAATGCTTCGCATTTAATACCTACGCAAAATACGACGCTGCTTGTTCGAAACTGCTCTAGTTGCTCAAAAAAATATGAAGGAGGCGAGCAAAGTTTCATGCGTTGAAGAACGCCCAAGCAAACTGCACTGGAGAGATGCGGGTGGTTGTGCGTATGCTATATATTCGGGCCATACATATTCTCATTACGCATCGAGGAACTACCATATGCATGACGATGAGAAACAAAATGAAAAACAAAGGGGCGATGCGCGCATTAAGCGTGCGAAATCGCTTCACGTTTGTTTAACGCCGCACTCCTCGGTGTTTCTGCCTAAAATGAACAGAAACGAAGGCACCTCCTAATTAGCGGGTGAACAAAGATGTCCGTGGCCCGAGCTTAAAATTACGGTGGGTCTTATTCCCTGGAAAATTTCCATGTGTTAAAGACTCGCTTGCCGAACAGAGTCGTCTCGCGAAACGTGAGCTGCAGGAAGCATAAAACGATGCGTAGCTCTATAGGCGAAAAAAAAGTACGTAGACTTGCTTAGTCGAGTCCTTTGGAGAATATCCCACTCTTTTATACACCGAGTAAAGGCTATGCTCACTATGTTTGCGGAATACTAAACCGCTTCTATGGTTATGAAAAGCGAAGTTAAGAGCAGGCAAAAAAGAGCTGTCGAGATATTCCGCTTTGAATTATATTTTCGCAAACAAGATGTAAGCGATATTCCCCATTCGGGCAAACAGAGTGCGAGATATATCGTCAGCGCTGAACCTCGACAGCCCCCCCCCTCTCTCCCCCCCTCCCCTTCTTTCTCCTTTAGGGACTAGGAGATATGCAAAAGCACTAACCCCGAGACAACTTTAACCACTGCTCAAAGACGTCTTTCTCTCATTCCTACCCTTTTTGAAGTTCCTCTCTCATTTTCGCTGCGAATATGGGACAGAAAGGACAGAACAAAACTTTAAGCTAATGCAAGAAGCTCCTTATCTCTATCTTCTTAAACGAAAGTGGTGCGCTGTCGTTTTCGGTCTCTTGAAAACACAAGGTACGCATGAAGAGCAAGTTTGCTACGTTCGCCCCAATAAATTTCTCATTAATACCCGGGGGAAGAATTTTAGCCTATCAAGCATTCCTTCTGCTTTTTATTCTTCGCCTGTCTCGTTTAATCTTGAAGAAATCTTCCTCCAGATACCGGCTTCTTAAATTTGCCTCGTTTCTGTGAAGCTTTCGGAGTAATGCATGTTTGCTTCGCATCTTTTAACTTTACTACTCACAGCGCGTTATCTGATGCGGCGTGACAAGCTGCCGGAAACAAGCGCATTTTGTACGATACTCAGGAGAATCGGCGGCGTTGTGTTTTGCGAGTTAGCTGAAATTAAAATTGGTAAGCGCATGAAGAGGGATAACCTGATATGAAGCATCTCCAATTTGCCGAGCCCCGCCGCTTGACGACAACAAAATAGCTTATCTTCAGCATAGCCTGGAAAATGAGTTACTCGAATTCTTTTTTCTTACTTCCCGGTACGAAGCACGACACATCTTCCTAAAAAAAAGCCATTAAATAGTGCAATACGTCAGTTAAGAGGACAGCGCTGCATAAAGTACAGCTGGGTAATAGTATTCCCACGACTCACATTTTTTTTGCTTTTCACGTCTTGTTCTCTTTATAACTCAATACTTTCAGTCTCTTATTTGGATCGCAGACACAATCTTGTCGCCGAAGAGTACGGCTGATCCAGCTGTTCGCTAGGCGTTCTTTTCATTTAAGAGCTGGCTCGCCAGGTTCTTAAGCTGGGGCAAAGTCCCGCGCCGTAAGCCTAACCATAGTTTCAGAGGTGACCGCTACAGGCGCAGCTCGCGCGAAAGAGAAGTCTTCTTCCTTTTGTTCTTCGAGAGCCTTGATGATGATAATAACGCAGGCAAAATCACATATAGCATAGCCAACTGTAGCATGCGGCACTCGCTCCACTCCGGCAGTGCGCTTCGATACTAGAGAGTTTGAGAATTGGGGACCCAAGACGCTGGACCCCCAAGCTGCGTTGGGCAGCCGGCTCTTGCGTTCGGATGATCAGCAGAGTTTGAGAATTAGGCCAACGCTGGCTGCGTTGGGTCAAGCGCACGGAGCGCCACGCGTGACAAAATTTAAAATCACGCGAGACGCGGGCCCGCGCTGCGTCTGTGTCTCCTCGCTGGTGACCCAAGACGCCTTGGGGCCCCACGCTAGTTTTCAATTTTCGCGTCTCTAGTTAACGCGAGCGCAAGAGCCCAAGAGTGGCTTGGGTTCTGCGCATGCGCCCTGACGGCTCGCAAGCTTCTTGGATCCCCAAGCTCCCTGGGGCCCCAATTCTCAAACTCTCTATTAATAACGTGAACGAAGAGGACAAGGTGGCGGAGCGGAGGGCTCGCAAGGCAGCAGCACGCAGGCTCGCCGCCAAGACCCTGCGGTGAGAGCTCGCGAGGCCGCAGGGAGATGTTAGCGTCGTGCGGACACCGAGATACAAGCCCGCGAAGCCGCAGCAGCGCGGAAGAGGCGGCAAGAGAACCTCGAAGAGGTAGAGGCGCGGGATGCAGCGGCCAAGCGCCGAAAGCGGTCGCCACCTGAAGTTGGTTTCGCTGACGTGCGCTTCAAGCTCGATTTCCTCGACCACACGTTCGGCCACAGCTGCAAGGTGTGCGACCACTTGGGTTTCGACAACAACCTGACCACAATCGCTACTATAACAACGTGTGACGTCTTTATATGGCAGTAGAAAAATTGTACGGAGCATTCACGGTTTACCCGATTATCTCCGAGCCAGCTCCCCAATCATCATTCACTTCGTGGATATGGCGTGATTTTTTCTTGATGCGGCGTTTATAATAAATGATGAGCTGAAAGGACAGTAATTTTATAAAATAAGGGAACGAAACTGTCAAGCGTAGCAAGAAGACAATACTTGTGTGTGTGTGTGTGTGTGTGTGTGTGTGTGTGTGTGTGTGTGTGTGTGGTGTGTGGTGTGTGTGTGTGGTGTGTGTGTGTGTGTGTGTTGTGGTGTGTGTGTGTTGGGTGTGTGTGTGTGTGTGTGTGTGTGTGTGTGTGTGTGTGTGTGTGTGGTGTGTGTGTGTGTGTGTGTGTGTGTGTGGTGTGTGTGTGTGTGTGTGTGTTGTGTGTGTGTGTGTGTGTGTGTGTGTGTGTGTGTGTGTGTGTGTGTGTGTGTGTGTGTGTGTGTGTGTGTGTGTGTGTGTGTGTGTGTGTGTGTGTGTGTGTGTGTGTGTGTGTGTGTGTGTGTGTGTGTGTGTGTGTCATGCGAACCAAGTCACTGAGCGATGGTGTTTGCGAAAAGAGCATGAAATTCAGAACAGTGCGTCAATCACCATGCGAGAGTGTTTTTTAGTCATGCACATATAGTGCGCCATGTATGCGATCGTGCAGGCAGCACTGTTACTAAGCAAGGGCAGACATACTCGCTTAAACTTAGTAAGTTTTGTAATTATGACGAATGCCACGTAGGAAAGCTGTGATGAAAAAAATATTTCCTAAAGTAAATCTGATTTTCAGAAGAATGCCTTCAATCGCAGACAATCAAAATGAACTATTATTTTCACCCAATATTCGTCCTGCCTCGCATATCTTTCGCTTCTCCACTTCTCCCTCCCACACCGCAAAGATTTGTGAGCTGTGACATTCGTGCACTAACTTCTGAAAGTCGTTGTGGGGCCCTCACATCTCCCCTGGTATGCGCAGAGGTGCACGCACGTAAAACGAGAAATTCATTCTGGGAAAAGTTCTCACAGAAAAGCCTACTTGACGATTTCCATTTATTTATAAATTATTTCCATTTATAAATTACCATTCATGTCTTAAACTTGTTGGTTAATCTCCCCGCCGGCATACCATACGCGAGTTTTCTTTCTCAACGAAAGAAACCGATGCCATCAGTCCCCCCTACCTTCCGTTCCGTCGATGGATGACACCACCTTTTTTGTTTCCACGACAACCTTGAATACTCTTCGCGGGAAAGTTAACTGCCACATTCCACGTCGGCTTACCGATACTAGGAGGAGCGGAAACAAACACGCGCTCATGGTTTGATCAATACGTGGGGGCTGGCACATCCGGATGACCATCCGGCATGACCTCTCCCGAAATTAGATGTCGTGAGGCGTCAGCACCGTGTTTGTGCACTTACACAATATCACGCGCGCAAGCGGGCTTTTATAGACTAAATACACCCGAACGGAACACGCTCTCACTGCACAAAAAGCGCCGCGCGTTCCATAGAACGTATTCGGCTGGGAATCCGCGTTCACAGCATTAGAAGTCAGTATTTCTATGGTTTGAATGTTATCACACGCCAAATCCTGTTCATACTCTTCGCTAAACTTGTATTACAATTTTCCTGCACCATCCCTCCTTCACAATTTGTTTAACGGCGCTATACAGTACGCGCATGAACACAGCATAAATATGTTCGGCTGTGCAGCCGTCGCGCAGGTGGCGTGAATATGGTGAACGTCGCCGAAGCGTGGTCGGCGTGGTTTCTCGGAGGCGCGATGAAGACGTCGCCGGCATCCCCGCGCTGCGATGTCATCACCGCGCCGCGACGTCACTGCCTCGCCCATCCGCCAGACCCTCGATACACGACTCTGCATTGCCGTACGTTGTGCGCCATCTAGTCAATCACCTGCAACGCTCGGTACTAAGAGTTCGCTTTCCGAACAACTACGTACACGCGCTCAAAGATGGCGCAATTTGTATTCCGCTTTTCTGCCAGGGCTTTCTGGCGACGGCGGAGTCGCCCAGCGAACCAAGTAGTGTTCTCGCACTACAATAAAAGTGCTTTAGAGCATGATTTTCCAGTGTACCACTGCGTTCTTTGGTACTGCGTAGAGCTTCGAAGTCAGCTGTCTCTGAATGGAAAACGGTATCATAATGGAAGTGTCAATGGAGCCGAACGTAAAGGTATGCCTACCATGAGTCATCCTGAAAAGCCTCCGTGCTCGACCTGGTTATATTTGAGAGCTCTACTGTCTATCCAAATATCTTTACTGCAACCTACGCCATAAAAAGCACTGAAAAGAAATAAGGAGTGCGTCTATATTATCCTTTAACCAAACGACACCAAGTGATAATGAATATGCCTGGAACGGTGCCGCTTTAGTGTCTACTACAAGTTCCTCAGCAAACAAGGAGCGGTTCAACCAAAAGAAGCACTGGTATCCAGAGCAATGACTGAATGCATGAATTGAAATTAGCCGGCCATCCCTATGCGAAAAGCTTTTACGCCTCTGCGACAGGACTGCCACGCAATAGCTGTCCAACGAGGAACGGACGACACTCCCAGGTTATGGGTGCACCAAGCAAGTGCGACAGTTTAACTGTAAGATAGCTATAGCGAGAAAGAAAACTCGCAGGGTCCCTTATGCATTCGCCTAAGACGATTCGAAGGCGAAAGCCATCTACTTCTTTTAACACAAAAGTGTTTTATACCGGGGTCCACCAAGGCTTCAGTGACGTATTTCCGTCACGGAAATGACGCCTAAAAATGCACACGGTCAGATGGGAAAGAAAAAAAATTACACATCATCTCCCCCTACGGGCAACCATGGGGGGATGCGAAAGCATCGCGGGGGGTGCGCATCGACGTTCTGTTTCTCTTATGTGACTTATGAGACGGTGGTTGTCGAGGCGTTTAAATTGCCGCTTGCCGATGCTGACGTTTACGTTCGGCTTCCCGAGCCTTCCTGTGGTCCGCGGCGGTGGCGCTGCCGCTGCAACTAACGCCGACGTTGACGTTCATGGCGTTTCGCACACCATTGCACAGAGAGAGAATGACGGAAGTACAGCGAATGCGCGCTTTCGCAGCCTCGCAGCTTCGAGATTCGCTTGCCGGCGTTGCCATTTACGTTCAGCTTCGCGAGCGTCCATAGCGCCGTTGCGAAGGAGAGTGCAATGGGAGCGAGCGCGCGCCGCATTATATACGAGCGCACAGCTGTGGCGGAGAGAGAGAAACGGGAGAGGAGAAACGAAGCGGAGGCAGTGCTTACGCCACTGATCTCCACTAGGAGAAGCTGGATGGCTCATGTAGCACGCGGGCGTGAAGCCACCGGAAGCCGCCGTTTTTGTCCCGGAAGAGAGCTTTTCTCTTCTTTTTTAAAGAAGTACCTGCCTGTAGCGCAGTAAACTGTACGAATCGACCGGAAAAGTCGTCAGGGAAGACATTTCACGCGTAAGAACCTCAAAGTTGCATTACTTTTTGCGCATTTTGTACGTTGCAGCATTCCGCCGTATTCGGACGGTGTCGGCACGGCGTCTGTCATCTTTCGTGTAGCGTTCGTCGGCGTCTAAAGTGAGGCGTAATCGCAGAGTATGAAAAAAATAAAAAAAGAAAAACGATCATAACAACAGCTGCCACCCGAGAATACTTGAATTGCGCGACTGAGACGGACAGAAGACGCCAGCTTCCGGGACAAACAGGAAACCTTCCAGTGGCTTCACAAGCACCCGCCTCCCAGGGAGGGGGGGGGGTGCGCCGTCCAGCCTTTTTGATAGAGGTCAGTGGCTTACGCCACCTCCTCCCATCTCCTCGCGTGAGCGCGAGGATAGGGGGGAGAGTTGGCGCATGCGCAGTATGGGTGCGGACGCAGCAGAACGGACACTGCCCCAAGCATAAGATCCTCTCGCATCTAAAGAAGTTCTATCAACAGGAGTCGAACCCGCGACCTCTCGGTCAGATGCCGGGCACGCTATCCACTGCGCCACGGTAACACATTTTTGAGGATTTGCAAACGCGCCTTTATATCTCATATTTGCCACTCACAGTGCTCTTCGTCGGCGGGGTGGCGTCGCTGTCTGGGAGCGGTAAAGTGAAGTGATGCATTATGACGTTGGCCTCCGCGATTAGCTCCTGTAGCGCATCGTTGCTACGCGTCCATTCAGCGGGTTTCCAATAGGAGAAATGCTATTTTGTCAACTCCTTAACACACCGCGAGGTGGCGATTATAGCCCAAGATTCAGCCTCGCTCATAGCATCCATCTATATAAAAATAGTTCTGCGACGCGCTTCTGCGTCGCCTGGCTGTAGCACCGCGTTCCCCGCTTACGCTCACCCCGAGAAAAATCGCGCCTGGGCTAGAGGGTAGACACGACGCGCGTTGCGCTTCCCTTTAGTCCAGCCATGGTGTTCAAACAAAATTGAAACGCACGTTGTAAATTCAAAGCGTGTTCGGCGAAAGCCTGTGGCCATTCGACTGACTATGCCACCAGGCCGCTTGGGAGCATCATTGGGCTCTTGGGAGCCATCCGACTAACTCGACTGCTGTAACGAGACGTCTGACGAAGGAGCGTTGCGCGCGCCGCTGGGCCATCACGTGACTGCTGAGAGAGCGTGAGGGGGAGAGGCCACAGCTCGCACCGTTCCAGGGGCACGGACGGACGGACGGTCGGACGCCGCGACTATGAGCCATTAAAGGCTTTCGCCTTCATAACTATTTAACGTGCGGTGGGATGCCGCATGCCTAAGTTCTGCGTCCAGTCAGCGACGCTCATCTGGCTGTCCCACCGCTTTCTCTGATTACGCTATCACCGTAAACTACTACAGCTACCACGAAGGTTTGTTTAATCACTGATCATGGACGTTAGTCGTCGGGATGGAGATGTGCCACTAGGCTTCAACGTGAGTGCATCCACGTGAAACGGCGCAATAGCTTCCGAACACCATTAGACATTGTGCAAGCTCTCATATATCAATGCACTGTAAACATTCGACTACTTCTGTGAAGACACGTTTTACTTTCGTGTTATACCGACTCCAATGACGCAGGGATCAACTACGTTTCTTTTTGTTACATCTAACTCGATGTATTGGGCTTCATACGTCCCTCTCCGAAGGCTTCCTGCATCTAACGTACTTTTGCACTGCGTCCAGGATCGTAGGCATGCAAGCTTTCCGTACCTCACCTGGTTTTGTCCTGCCTCCATGATCGGCCCACCTTTGACAAGGCAACCATGTCATGGAATGACGTCATCATGAAACGTGGAGTTATGTGATGTCATGATGACGTCACAAATTTTGGCGATCTGTGACATCACAATGACGTCATGTGGGGACGTCATTCTGTGTTGACTTGTTTTTGTCATCACTCGTGTTGACGCCCCCGACGCCGACGGTAAGTTTTCGCAGTTGATGAGGCATGTAAGGCTTTCACCTTAATGCTAGACATGAAAGCCATATATATATATATATATATATATATATATATATATATATATATATATATATATATATATGGCTTGCATGTGTAGTACGTGCGTCTCGACTCTTTCCGTCGGCAGCACCTTCCTGCTGTCCGAAAGTATAATGCGCACAACGCCATCAATCGTCTCGCTTTCATCTAAACAGACACACAAAAAAGCTACATAATCGGTATTGCGTAGCGCGTAACTGTCCTGTTACTGCTCTAAGAGCATTACATTCGTGTACATGCATTATATTATGGGTTATTTTAACGGGAGAGCTGTTTAGGGTCGAGATTAGTGGAAAATCGCTACGGAGCGTGACGATGCTCCTGGCTTGTACGTGCCACGGAAATTGGGAAAAGCTCCACTACTCATCTCTGGTCCAATAAAAAGGAACAAGCTATTTATGGCTAGAATGTTCGGCGACGCTGGAGCCATGCGCTCTGAGATAGATAGATAGATAGATAGATAGATAGATAGATAGATAGATAGATAGATAGATAGATAGATAGATAGATAGATAGATAGATAGATAGATAGATAGATAGATAGATAGATAGATAGATAGATAGATAGATAGATAGATAGATAGATAGATAGATAGATAGATAGATAGATAGATAGATAGATAGATAGATAGATAGATAGATAGATAGATAGATAGATAGATAGATAGATAGATAGATAGATAGATAGATTGCGCTGCATCTGTCGCAAGAATTGTTCCGTGATCTTGGATAGGAAGACCGGGCTTTCGTGTAGGTATATGTTGGCAAAAGTAGCACAGAGCAAAGTCAAGCAATGAATTATTAAGATGACGCAGCCAGCTCCGCCGTTTAACCAGTCTTCGCCACGATATGTCACCGAAGTGGCTTGAATTTTCGTTTTTGTTCTTCTTTAAAAAAACTTATATGGAGTAGGATGTTCTTGCGAGTACGTTTTTTGTGGAACAAATTACATAAATCAACAGCGGCTGGAGGGGGCGAACCAACAATACGAAAAGGATCTACGCTTATAGGCGATTGCCGGTCACTTCGTTGACTTTTGTAGTGAAAAGTATGTCGCATTCTGTAACGACATCGTGTATCTTTACTAGGCCGCACATTCTTTAAAAAATGCTTCGTTGAAGTGTAGGTATCTAACGAAATTTCAAGAAGGGGAAACTTCACTCGTACTGTATTCGTGCTTTGAGATATTTTGTCTCCTAGAATAATACGAAGAAAAAATTTTGAATTAATAAATGCTAAAAAAGGCAGCGCGATAAGTACACAGCGACGCAATAAGACGACAAGGACGAGCAGATAATCCAGTTTTGTCTTTTTCTCGTGCCTGTGTCTTATTTGCGCTGCCGTTTTTAGCAAAGATGTACAAGCGCGCCAAACTCGCCACTTTATAATAGTAAATGCCGCTCCACTTTTCTGTGCAAGTCAAAGCGGGCACAGTAAAATTGGTGGGAGTAATTAATTCGCGGCCCGACGAATTACTGGGCTTCAGAAAGCCCCTTTGCATACTCTTTCAGTGACCTGCCCCAAACAATACAAGAAAATGTTTCGCCGGTTTCAATAACCTCTACATGCGCCGCTTTGTTTACCAGGATGGGTAAAAATAGCTTTTGCAGCAAGGTATACGTTGTAATGACGGAATCCTTTCGAGCCCGCCTTGTTCAGCCCAGCGCAATCTACTCGACCGTGTTTCATAAAATTGAATGTACTGGACGGGTCTGCAATGTTTTTTGTAGCGCTCCTGTACTGGTTACACGGCTCCTGTACATGGGTTAGTGAACCCTTGATAAAATTAAATTAATAAAAAAAAGAGAAGCCTTCATCATAGTTTGCACACGAATGTACGACGGGAATAAAAAAAAGTCACAGTTTCGCCGCAAGGGCGAAGCAATGAATGCGATAGCAAGAAAAGCGGCCCGTGATGGACGCGCTGCGACTACCGTGCGTCCATCACTACCCGGCAGCTACTAGACACTTTTAATTTCACGTACGTAGGGACTGCTCATACGCAAACGTGAAAAGTACACGTACGTTACGTGCACGACATCTGAAACGCTTTTAGCTACACGCACGCGACGCGCGGTGAGAGCTACCACGTAGCTCGATCTGCTGAGAAGCATGAACACTGCGGTAGTTTGTTCGAGCGCCCGCGCGAGCAGACAGTGGAAGGGCAAGGTTCTCGCTGCGCAAATATAAGAAGCGAGAGAGCTGGCCGACGCCTTTAAGTGCGCCCGCGCGCTCCTAGCGCCATCTCGCTGGTAATGAAGAAATGCTTATAAGCGCCTCCGTCTCGGAGGACTTTAAACGGTAAAGGGTGTGTATATAACGCTCGCCGTTAGCTGCCAGAGCGATGTACGCTTTGTGGAGTAGTGCTTAGCGCACCGCGCTGAGAATTCAGAGGTCGCTCGCTCGATTCCGCGCTTCGGAAGCATTTTTCTGATTTACTTTTCTTTGGGATATTGATGTATATATACATACTTATACATATACGCAGCATGACGGCGGCGACGGCGACGGCGACGGCAAAAATCAGCCGAGACTGTCCATATAATTGCTATCGCAATAAAAAAACACAAACAGCGGTAGCACGACGAGAGCCGATTGTAAGAAAAAAACATGAGCAAGTCAAAATAGATGAAATGGCCCGGATAATCGCTATTGTGAAGTGCGAACTTGATCCTCTGAGTCTTCGGAGAATGACACGATGGAAAAAGTACAAAGCAAAGAGAAAGAACACTCTGGTTCGCCATGGATATGCTTGTTGGAACACCGCCTACATTTCTCCAGCCAGCAATACGATCGTCGGAGCGGCTCGTCAAAAGATGCCGCCACGGGGTAAAATTGTAAAATCGTATTTGTGACGAGGCTTTCATGTATATATATATATATATATATATATATATATATATATATATATATATATATATATATATATATGTGTGTGTGCATAAATGAAGGACAGAAGATAGCTCTTAATGGCTCGTTTTCTTTGTGAGACACAATATTACTGAAAAGTAACAGACAATAACGCCAAGGAAAGTATAGGGGGTGTTATCTGTAGTACTTAGAATATAAATGGGAAGAAAGTAAAGTGGACGAAAAGATAACTTGCCGCCGGCAGGGACCATTCACCAACGTGGCTTCTCCGCTGCCTACTGCTTCGAGTGCTATAGTATCGGCTAATAAAACTGCTGCAATAAGCGGCAAGGCAAGGCAATGACGTCGACGGGCGAATGTCGGGCAGCGAGAGGGGCCAGTGGTGAACGCCTTTCCTCGTTCACGGCTCAAGCTGCGATCTCTGCCTCTCGCGTTCCTGAAGAGCTGTGTGATATATGCATGAGCACTGGCCTAGGTTACCCTATTACAGGGGAGTGCACGCCTTGGCGTTTGTCTCGTCAGATGACGATGCTTTGAATCAGTGCATATCGAGTGCCAGTGTTCATTACTTCTTGTTGATGTCATCTTTGCGCGGGATTCACCCTATGCTGTGTCCAGGTGTATGTTAACTACTTCAGCTACCACAAGGTTCAAGTCAAGATCATGGACGTTAGTCGTCGGGATGTTGATGTGCCATTAGGCGTCAATGTGGGTGCATCCACGTGCAACGGTGCTATAGCTGCCAGACACCAATAGACACTCTGCAAGCTCTCATATATCAATGCACAATTAACGATCGAGTACTTCTGTGAAGATACGTTTCACTTTCGTGTTATGCCGATTCTTTTTCTAAACCCCTCCCTCCTCAGCAGCGGTCATAGGGTGTACGGCTTGCAGTACACCCTCTGACCGCTGCTGAGGAGGGAGGGTACAAAGCGTACAAGGCCTCAGACTAGACCATTCCCAATCTCTTCAGCAATCTAGTCATAAACAAATCACCCTAGCGAAAGTTAACAAATGTCGCATTGCGTCTATGTGTATGCAGCGAATAGAAGGAATGCTAAAAAAATGGAAAAAAGTCTGTGCGCGAGTTGCTGTCTACTCTTGCTCCTTGCATTTCATACGCGCTGCCTACACCCGATCGCGTGGGCGACGTAAAGCGCGTGAAAAGACGCCGACAGCAGAGGAGTACACAATCCTCTGTTGTCGTGGTCCTTTCGACCCCTTTCCTTGTCACTATATTGCACCAACAAGGCCGAACATCAGCACATCGTGGTTAGCAACTGACTCGAAACACCACCAGGTGCATCGCGCGTCTAGAACGGCCGCCAATTCTGTGCGTACTCTACAATTCTGTGCGTATTGAGATCGTATAAGAGAAGCCATGTAGGACGGCAGGATGGTAAGAGTAACGGTACGTGAGGCGGTGACAGGTGCGGAACTAAGATAAAGAGGACGCCTCTTGCTGACCGATGGCTGCGTAATTCAATTAGCCGGAAGTACGCAGGACCAATAAACACAATTACCATTCTCGGCTGAACGCACCCCATCGCCTGCGGCATCACCAAGCTCGGTCCAATGAAGCCACGCGTCGTGAGACCATCTTTACCATAGCACTTTGTCCTCCCTCTCTCGTAGTGGCTTGGGTATTTAGGAGTGCTTTTGAAGAGCCAAGCTGCTTATCTTAACTTATTGGCCTTCCGCGCATATCAGGAAAAAGAAGGAGGACGAAGAAATAGATGAAAAAATGGGGTGGTTAGCCAGTTCTCAGAACGGCTGGCTACCCTGTGTTGAGGAAAGGTGTAAGGGGAATAAAAGATGATAGGAAAGAGGTGTTACTGAAAAGGAAAGAAGTTCAAGACAGATATAGGAGAAAAAGGAAAGGAGACTGGTACGACACTGCTTGAAGTCTCTTTCTAATACCAGTTGTCCGCAGGAAACGCAGCAATGCTTTCAAAGCCTTCTGTGTCGAGGACCGCCTCGACCAGTGTTTGTGCTGCGCTAGAGTTCGTCATTAAAGAACCGTCCGGATAAAAATTGCAGACGCAGAATATAGCCGTTAAAAATTGTCGCTATTTTATTGTTCCAAAGAATACAGGGTTTCATTCTCAATGTTTCAATCTTATACGCGCATATTTTGCGGAAGAAATCCAACGCCGTACCATGCCGTTTCCCATCGGAAAGCATTTTGTTAAGATAAACAGTTTGTCAACACCCCAACGACCCAGAGAAAGATTGCTGTAGTGATTTTGAATGCTGTCTATAAGTGCCGTTTGCACTTGGTTGTCTACGAAGGTGTTGCGCTCGCAGTGTTCGCCAGTCTCGCCCTTTTAGGAAGGAAAACTTGAGTTCATATTTTTTGTGCTGAAGAGCTCGCGTTCCCTCTCCTGTTCTAACGCCACAACGGGTTCACGCTTTCTTGCCTACGCTGTTTTTATCTCCTTA
Organism: Rhipicephalus sanguineus; assembly: GCF_013339695.2. Lineage (NCBI taxonomy): Eukaryota > Metazoa > Arthropoda > Arachnida > Ixodida > Ixodidae > Rhipicephalus > Rhipicephalus sanguineus. The sequence continues at coordinate 83,539 of NC_051178.1, read as the reverse complement.
ACTTCACGTTTTTCTTTCTTTACGCCATCTACTTCCAACATTAATTTTGGTTTTTTGTTCTTTGCTTCACCCGAATAATAAGATATAATGCAGCTGTAGAACTTCGAACCAATAATAACAGCATAATGCAGTAGCAACACTAAATGAGGAAGGGAAGTTTGAGGGCTAGTTTTTTCGTTTGTCAAAACCTTAATGAAAACCAGTAGCAACAGAAATTATATTGAGGCTTTAAGAAAAACATAAAATGAATGCCTCAGCCTGCACTGCCGAAGTATAACAGGCTAACCAGTAGCAACAGTAAACAGCAGTAATAGCTTCTTTAATATGTGATTCGGGTTTAGAAGAGCCTCACTTTTATTGAAAATTGACCTTGATTTCCACCGCCACATTTAGAATTTGTCAGTTATTCACAATTATAAACTTATAATTTCAGCTAAATTATAAATTTCACGATTATAAACTGTAGATGAAAGTACCCAAAACAGAAATATGCAGGAAGTACTCAGTTCTCATCTGCAGTTTTTATTACAAATATTTCATGTTAGGCACGCCTGAAATATTTCACTTTTGAAGTACGTCACATTTGTTTAAAAACAATTAAACTATCTCATGCTACAATCGCACTGTAGTGCGATTTAGCGTGATAAGATTCCGCGTGTTCTTTGTCTATTGTTGTTATAAATGATTGGAACTGTGGTACAATGCTATGCGCGTCATAACACTTTCCAAATCGCAACAATTTCCAGACGTGCAAAGAAGCTGCTTCCAGCAGACAAAATTTTCATATAGTCGCTTTGCCAAACAAATCATGTCTTTTTTTTTACACATGCCTTGGTTGAAAGATTTGAGAATAAATTAAAAGAAAGAAACACGACACATCTTCCTTATCGGTGCCCCTGCATGGAGGCGCGGTCATTGACATTAGACTGCCAGATAAAAGCCCATCGAAAGTTCTTTCAAGAAAAGCAAAAGCACTTCAGTAAAGACAAGAGCCTCGCCGTAGGCTCGTGCTTACCAGGTTGAAAAGTAGGGGGGGGGGGGCGAGAACCAGAGGGGTCCGGGGTGATAACAAGCGAGGATCAGCGCTGTGGTCATTCTCCCCGAATTGAGAGGCTCACGTTTCTCTGGCGTCTGAGGAGAGAGGGAAAAAAACAGAAGAAAAAAGGAGGCGCCTTGGCAGACAGGGCTATACGAGAGCCATGAATCTGTAGGTTGGAGTAGGGGCTCGAGATGAGACGCCGAAATTGCACCTGGGCTACACTAACGGTCACCACTGCATTCGCTTTTGCGGCAGCACCTCTGAAACGTACCCAAGCTATATGTAGAAACAGTAAAGAAGTTGAAATCTCAGAGTGCAAAGTCTCACTTAACTTAATGCCCCTTAACAGGCTGCTGTTCTTTTACAGCGACACTGCGCGAAGTGGGATGACGCGAAACGGTGATTCACAATCATTGAGCTTTCAAGACAGTTAAAGGGCCGACGACCATGACAGTCGTGCGATGTGTTCGTTCGCCACAATCATGCCGATTGGATCATTCACTTCTATGCATACTCATACTTAAAGCACTAATGAAAACCTGTATTATGCACAATTAATGAAACCGTCAGTTAGCCAAGGAAAGCGTAGGGGACTATATTTCGTGGTTTCTTAACTATAGTGTAATTATACTCTCTTAAACTGAAAAGAATTCAAGTGGACGAAAAAGCCCCCTTTTCGTCGGTGGGATCCGAACCCACAACCTTCGAATTACGCGTCCGATGCTCTACCACTTGAGCTACGATGGAGAGCGCTCCCGAGCCCGCCTTCTTGTATGGTATTTTATGCGTGCTTAATACCTGGGAGTGTTAGCCAGCGCCACTCGTAGTCCAGGTGGCCAGTGTAGAACATTGATTTTTTTTCCCAGAGAGCGTCGTGACGCGCGTGATCTTCGCACGACATGGCGGCTGACCAATAAACTAATCCTCGCGTGCTACCTAAGGCGTCAAGTCCGCCGGGACGAGGCCCTCGCTATAAAAGTACGAAATGGGGGTAATTGTTTGAGGACCTCGTTTTCTGTATACTACACAGCTAACGAAACCGGTTTCATTAGTTGTGTATAATGCAGAAAATGAGCCCCTCGGACAGTTCCCCCCTTTCGTATAATGATAACCTGGTTTCGTATCGACCCTCTTGTATTAAAATATAGCAAGAGCCACGAACGACGACTGGTTAAACATGCTCGAACGAATGAGTAACACGGCCGAGTAATGGATCTACGTCGTGTATGTATTCATTGCCGCCTATTCCGCGAAAATTGGACATATACTGAGACGCTGCTCTGATGATGAATCAATTGAATAGCCGAAATATTGCAGCGCTCTTTTTTTTAAGCCTTTCAACATTTTTCGCGATGTAGGTTGTGCGTCACTTGTGTAACTTCTCTAAAGTAACATTTCAATTTTTCTCTTTAAGAGCTTCAGATACGAAACTTGAGACGTAATTTGACAAAAATGAAGCCTTATGCGGAAATGACTTCCGTTTGTCAATTTCCTTCTTTGTCATATTAGGCATTTGCGATGCCGGAAAATTCAAGAAATATGCCCTCGCTAGTAAACCCAGAAATCACGTAAAATTTTGTTTTCATGCGCAAAGCTTGAAACGCGCAATAGCTTGAAAGTCTCACGCGCAATAGCTTGAAATAGCTCGCCAAAAAATAAAGACTGCTTGGGATGACAATCAGAACAAGTGACTATAGGCTATGCAAATTCAGTAACCGTCGGCAAAGACGTCGATATGAAAGACGCAGGGAGAACGCGCGGCGTGCTGAAATATTTAAACAGACGCCTGAAATTGTGCGCGGTCCATATTTTCTATGGCCACCTGCTGTTGTCCACGTCGATACGACATATGTATGTCGCCTTCTCAAGAACTGTTCAGCGTAAGTGACCCCGCAGTGCGAGGCGAGAACTTGTCCCAAGCCCTCTAGGCCCTGGCGGTGTCAGTTGATACCACCACCACACAACATTTCCTCTAGCACCTCGGAAATGAAAGAAAAACTGCGCATTCTTGGGGCAATATTTCTTCAATGATCCCCACTGCGACTGACACCAAAGTTGTAGCATGTTTGCGGAGCGGGGAGCCACAAAGAAGAAGAAGCTTGACCGAAGTAATAGGTGACGCCGATGCTGGTAAGCTGAGGCGGGCAAGCGCCATTTTCGGGACGTCGTACAGAAGCTATTTCAAGGAGTATCACACTGAGAAATAAAGTGATGGTTCACATATTGTGCACTCTAGTGAGTAACAGGGAAAAAGAAGGCATTTTGCTCATTTCACAACCACTGAGCCCTGATGACCTAATTTGACTACATGTTTATTAATCCATAAATACTTGCACCACTGGCGCAATTTTTCGTTCTTGGTCTTCTGAGGTCCTAAATATTAGGAAAACCACGCACAAAAAAAGGTCTACAACCAAAATAAGTAATCCGGGGCTGAAAGGGCTAGGTAAAATCAATCTTCAGTGCAAGTGCATGATGCTGACGCCAGTGAATAGTGGCAAAAAAAAAATATGCGCCTCAGCACGTTTTATTGTGAAGAAAATGTTACTTCATTTCGGCCATGCCCGAATGCACGAATGGTACCGCGCGTTTTGATAGAAGGAGCCGGTGGCCGCTAACGAGCACACCACCGTTACCATTAACACACATCTGACGACAACTTGCAAGAGTGGCGTTAGATCTTACGAAGCCTTATTTTCAGGCAACACGATGTCAAAAGAATCACAGCATATCCACGGAGTGAATGATCATGAGTGGGCGAAGCTGCGGAGGTTTCATCGGTAAACCGTGAATCTTCCGTGAATTCTGCCCAGTACATCACCACCGACGTGAGCTCGGGTGCGTTTATACTAAAGGTTCGATGAGTTATGACGACTTGCAGCTCACTTTAATTTTACATGTACGCTGTGAATTTTCATTGTTTAGAAAACCATTGCTTTAGAAAACATCTGGCGTCTTTCGTTAAGCAGCTGGCGTCTTGTCGTTTTACTTTAGAAACATCTGGCGTTCTTTCGTTTTACTTTAGAAACATCTGGCGTTCTTTCGTTTTGCTTTTACAAAACATCTGGCGTCTTTCTTTGGTTTATTTCATCAATCAACGGCGTTTTGAACAAAGGAGAAATCTCACCAGGCACTACCTTGGAGGTAAACAATGGCTGCTAATGGGAATGAGAGACAGAAGAAGTCGGCTTTTAGCTAACACTTACACTTCTACTTCTACTAACGTTTCCTACTGGAACATGCCAATGGCTGCTAATGGGGAATGAGAGACAGAAGAATTCGGCTTTTAGTTAACGCGCACGCTGCGAATTTTTTATTGTTCAACAACGCACAGGAGAAATCTCCCACCGGCACCACCTTGGAGGTCAAAGCGTAAGACTGGTTACGCACTACGACTACGACTACGAGGGACGAACGGGTGCCGCCTTAAGGAGCTTCGCCCCTAAAACAATAATTATAACTGTTGCGGTTTTACTTCCCAAAACCACAGATATGACTATAATAGAAGCCGTAGTGGAGGACTGCGGAAACTTCGACCACCCAAGGTTCTTTACCGCGCACCTAAATCTAAGCACATGGGCGGGCCTCTAGCATTTCACCTCCATCGAAATGCGGCCGCCATGGCCGGGACTCGATCCCTCGACCTTCGAGTCAGCAGTCAGGCACCATAACCACGAGGGACTGCGGTGGTAAGTCAACAAGAAGATGACGTAAGGACAGCCATTTCTGGCAAAGATAACGAGCTCGGAAACTGCCGGAGCAAACTTTGAGTTAGGCGATAAATTCGTCCCCGCAGGTTCATCGACCGTCGAGAACTTTCTTCTCTCGCATTTCTTTCGGTCAAATAGTAGGCGTGCATTTCTAAGTGCAGCAGTGCCCCTCCGGCCTAAGGTGAGGGAATGCATTCCTGAGCTCTCTTTGCTCAAATGCGTCTGGCAGCGAGATTCGTTGATTGTGAAACCGCGTGACGTCTTCCCGTCTACGCGGTGGTTGTCACGGCAACAGGAGAGCGGGATGAGCGTAACATCTCTGAGCCCACGCCTTTTCTCTGTTTGTTTTGTTCTTGGGTCAAAAACCTCTGATATACCTCCAACGCGCCTTCTGGTGGCCCAGTATACGCCCACATAAAAGTGTGTAAGTGCAGAACCCACTTGCACCGTATCTGAGTGGTAGACTTCATGAAAAAAAAAAGGAAGAAAAGCATGTTTTATTGCAGATATCACGGCGTTTAGTAAGCAAACGTAAGAGGTTCTTGAAAGAAGGGGCCAGTTTTGTATGTGCGTCCTTGCAGTTCGGCGTGAACGCTATCGAGTTCCTCGAAACTATGAAGAGGCTTTTATAAGAAATTATGGTTATTTCACGATTGTGTAGGTATGGAAAGCCAAACCAGGTACTTCTTCGTGACATTACCTGATTTATGGAAGTTATTCAGTAAAAAACTATTCCGCGCAATGTCTTTCGTACAGACGGCGTGAGTCATAATACCGCTATGGAAGGCTTTCGATTAAGTAAAACAGTACCTGGTGCGAGGACAAGAAATCTTAACTTCTCACTGTTCTATCTTCATTCGGAATAGGGTAATTTTTGAATAATGCCGCGGTGTTAATAGGAAAGTACTTGGCCAAACTTTGTGGCACTGAAATATTATAATATCTGGGGTTTTACCTCCCAAAACCACGATATGTTTATGAGAGACGTCTTATTGGAGGGCTCTAGAAATTTAGACCATCTGGTGTTCTTTAACGTGCAGTGACATCGCACGGTAAACGGGTCTCTACAAGACTTGTGCACGTTACAAAAAATAAGTAACCGATTACAGTTAGAATTACTTTCTTTAAAATGCAATTGATTACAGTGGTCAATTAAAGCCCCAGAAAAGTAAGTGAGCCATTACAGAACCATAATGCATTACTTTTGCGTTACTTTCTTTCGAAATTTTATTTCCGCAACACAATAGCACAAGTTCACTCAAACTACAACGAATTACTTGGCTTGCATCGTAGAGTGAAGGCTGAAAGCTTGCGTGAAGGATTGGAGGCTCACCGTGACTTCTATGATATAGTGTACACGTTATTAACTTTCAATAGAAGTTGTTTTTCAAAGTCGTCGTGGCTGATTCTTCCATATTTTCTCGTTAAAAGGTCAGCTGCTGCATTGAACACTCTCTCAGTGGATGCGCTGGAAGGAAAGGCGGTATTATAACGCAGGAAGACCTTGCGCCCCAGCTCGTAATTGCGCAGTGCTTCTATGCTAGTGTCCATGTCCTCTATGAAGCGTCGCGTTTCGCTGTTGTTGGCGCTCGGGTAAGGGGTAGCAGGTAAAACCAAGGAAAAGGTGAAAAAATATGCTCTGTAGGGAACCCCGTCCTGTCTGACGGGGGGTCCACGGAGCGGTCGCATATTTTTTCGGGACAAGAACTGCGTAGAAGACTGGCTATAACTTGATTTTGGAAAAAAGAGAGTAACTGATTACCGGTAATCAAATAGCAGAAAATGTAATTGAATCACGCGGAACGTTACAGTTTCGAAAAAGTAATCGAATATATAAAAAATAACAAGAAAATGTAATTGATTACAAGCAATCGATTACTTGTAACGCGCTACGTACAACTCTTGTCTCTACCTTTTCGCCTCCACCGAAATGGGACCGCCGCGGCCGGGATCGAACCCGTGACCTGTGGGTCAGCAACCAAACACCGTAACCGCTGATCGGCAGTGGCGGACTTGGGGTACTGAAAGTAGGGAAAGGAAGAATTTGTGAACTAAGTCGGAAAACGGCCTTGAATGGTACGAAAGGCAGCGTTTTACGATGGTGTGAGCCTACATGTTTCATAGCTGAAGTAGCTTGCATCATGAATTCAGAGGAAAACTGGGACCGGCCGAACGGCCGTCCGCCGACCTCAGTTTCCTCCTTGTGTTCGTCGTTTTCTTCCTTGCGTGTGCGAACACGCGAGGGAACAAAAATAAGTGGCCGGTAATCCAACCCGCATCCTCGAGCTGCAGTGTCGGCCCGAAAAATATAAACATTAAGCCAAAAAGAGTATCCTCTCGGATATACCTTCTTTTCCATTAGACACAGCCAAATGAATCCTGCCGACAATTAGGCCAAGAAAAGCCGTGGGGACATTAATTGTAGTATTTTAACAGCAGTGTAGTAATCATGACGTAAATGGAACTGACTTAAACTGGACGAAAAATGTCGCGCAGGTAACTAATCATCCCTAATTCATGACCCCAGATCGTCTTACTATAGTTCCTGACCTACACGACTTGCTCAAAAGGCGTTGCTTCAATCCGGCACATCCAAAGTGTAGCCATTAGGGGAATGTTAGAAAACAAAGCCTTTTAATTATCGCTCCCTGAACCATACGTTGACCGCGGACAAAATGACGACGACTACAAAGGACGCCTGATCGCTCATCATTAGTGTAAAACTTTAGAGCCACAGGGCCAAAACAAAGCGTGTCTTATTCATCCTACGTGAAAGTGCCCTACGGCTTCTTTCTTTTTTTTCTTTTTTTTGTCGCTACTAGGAAAACGCTTAATCGAGTGCAGCTGTCGGGAAGCGTCTTTCACAGGCGTTCCAGGGAATATAATTTGTCTAGGGAACCACAGGGCAGGAGGCTTCGTCCGTAAGAAAGACCGGGCTCTGTAAAAGTAACGATCTCCTGGAGCCCCGAGAAACAAAAGCGTTCACGTCTCACGCGCCTTCAGCTTTTGTGGTGTCGTCACCGCGCTATTGTCTGGGTGTTGACTCCCGCAGGACGCGTGCTATTGGCAGGCGCTCCAGCTACGAGTCCAGCGAAGCCAATCAGGAGCAGACGCCTTGGGAAAGACGTTGGCTTTTCTTAAGAATCAAAGGTGCAGTTTGCTTACTGCCCTTGTCTCAAGCACGAACGACACAAACACGATAGAGACAGGACTGTACCAAAAAAAAAAAAAAATGTAGACACCTCGCATTAAGTCGCTCAAGGCTGGGCCACAGTGGAGCTGGTGGTGCGCTAGCTCGTTCCGGCTTGGCTAAGTTATTGCTAGGTTTTGCTAAGTGTTGTTATGTTTTGCTAGGTGTTTACAGGTTATGCTAAGTGTTCCTACATTTTGCTAAGCGTTGCTAGCTTTTCCTAAATGTTGCAAGGTTTTGCTAAGCGTTGCTAGGTTTTGCTAAGTGGTGTTTGCTTTTGCTAAGCGTTGCTAGGTTTTGCTAAGTGGTGTTTGCTTTTGCTAAGTGTTGCTAGGTTTTGCTAAGTGGTGTTTGCTCTTGCTAAGTGTTGCTAGGTTTTGCTAAGTGGTGTTTGCTTTTGCTAAGTGTTGCTAGGTTTTGCTAAGCGTTGATAGGTTTTGCTAAGTGGTGTTTGCTTTTGCTAGGTGTTGTTAGGTTTCGCTAAGTGTCCATAGGTTTTGCTAAGTGGTGTTTGCGTTTGCTAAGTGTTGCTAGGTTTTGCTAAGTATTGCTAGGCAATGCTAGGTATTGCCAAGATTTGCTAACTTTCGCTATTTCCCC
>NC_051178.1:0-72500 GCF_013339695.2 Rhipicephalus sanguineus | reverse complement strand
TTTCCTCGACCGCCATGCGCGGTGACCCACAATATTCGGGCGGCTACAATTAAACACTCCTGGACATCTCATCGTGGCAATTTTTTTTTCTTTGCGTCATCTTCCGATTACGTTTGGGACACTTATAGCTTTTTTGTTGGTCACGGAGGACGCCCCAGGCACCGCAGGTCCAGCTCGGCGACACTCTTCCTGTATTTCCTCGACAGCCAAGCACAGATTACGGGCACACAACACAATCACCCACCGATGTTAGCAGAAACGTTCTCTTTTGATTAGGGCGAGTGGCGGCGATGAAGAGCAGAGGTCGCCTACAGAAAATGGGGTCTCTAGCTTCATCGCTCAAGCGGTAAGAAGCGGTCGCTCTTCGCCATGAGTAAAAAAGGAGCCGTTTCGTCTTCTTCTTATGTGGCGGTCGTTAACCCCGGTGAATGACCGAGACGCATAAAATGAATAAACGTCCCAGTCGCAGTACGTCCGCAATTGCAGGCTGTCGAAATGCGAGACAGCGGCCTGCACCACAGCGGGCCGATACCCTCAAGGGTTCTGCGTGTGAAGCTAACGAGAGAGAGCGTGACCCCAAACGTTGGATCCACGTGTGTGGTCCCTCCTTTGGTTAGCTGCCACGCCAAGCGATGTCTACCGCAACACCGCACTGCTTCATTCGAATTAACTGAATGGAACTGAGTGCCCAGTCAACGCTCACGCATGCGCAGTGCAAGTATCATCATAACAGCTGCCACTATGATGATGATGACGTTGATTGGGATTATAATGACGACTATGATGGTGGTGGTGTGCAACACGTGGCATGGGATCAAAATGGCTGGAAGGCCAAGAATCGGTCAGCTGCACTTTCTTTTATCAGCTTAAAAAAGATATTATAATTACGATCATGAAATAAAACCTACAACGGTCATTATAGTACTCTGCTTCTTCGTTATTCGTCACTTTCGTCGACACGTTTTTTTTTTTTTTTTCGCAAGCTACGTAAGTAGACTTAGGAACCAGACAATTCTAACGCTGCTCAAGTGAATTACATCTCATAAGTGCAAAGCTTTTGATTTTATCGTGCCGTCAAATGCTTTTTTCCACTCGCAATTATATATACTCGCTATCTAGTTTACAGATTTCGGCCATACTTTTTTGAAAAAAAGAAAACAATCTAGAACACGCAAGAAAGCCTCAGGAATTGCAGTGAACGCTGTATAAAACACTTGTTAAACTCTTCTTATACCGGTACTCTTTTGTAGGTGTGCTCCATTTAAAAAAAATGGCCGCGTATCTGTTGAAGTGGACAGCGTAGTCGTTGCACTCGGCGTTCAGTCTTCAGCGAATACGCGTCGGTGAAGGCAACACGCCGGCCGTACACGACAACAGCGCTGTATCAGTGTATCTTGCCGGAAAGGAGCACGCAGCGGTCTCAAGCGATGGCTCCTCAGAGTTCAGCCGACGGTGAGTGAAGTCGGGTGTTTGCCACTTCTTCAATACCCATAATGAAACCCGCGTAGTGGGTTTCATTATGCGTGCAAAAAAGACATTCCTTTGTTAGCTATAAAGTGTATGTACAGCGACAAGGGGAGCTACACTGCAGCAGCTGTATGGAGATACTTCTTGGTTTGTGAACTTTCGTGCTTGACAGAAAACAGCGTTAAATCAAATGAGGACTAAGAAGCATACGAGCTACACTCGTGTACACTTACATGCCGTATGATTTGGCACCATGTTGTCAAAACACGGACTGAAGCTTCTAAGACTGATGCGATGTTTCAGCAACATAAATTATGCTTAATACAACTCCTCGAGAAAATGAAAACAACAACCAAACAATGATGCAGAAGGCACAGTACTTCTTGGGTTTGTAACAGTTACTTGATCCTTTAGTATTTCTGCAATGCATCATCAGCAGCAGCAGCCGAACTGCATCACGAATGAAACTCCCAATGACCTCCAATTTACCCTGTCTTGTACGATCTGGCGTAAACTTTTACCTGTACTTTTATTGCGATAGCAATTATATGGACAGTCTCGGCTGGAAAATGTCCGTCCCCGTCGCCGTCATTCACCGTATATGTATAAGTGTGTACATATATAGAAAAGCCACAAAGAAAAGTAATTCAGAAATTCTTTCCGATGCGCGGAATCGAACGGGCGACCTTTCGCTTTGCAGCCCGCCGCGTTAGACGTTAGGCCATGACAGCACCGTCTTTCAGCCTGCTAACGGCGAGCTATTTATGTACACCATGTAATTCAGCATGCTTTCTTAGTGGCCACATAGATGGCGCGACGTGCGCGCGTGTGCCCCGCTCCAGCGAACGCCGTTGCTCTTCGCTCTACAGGGCGTGGTCGCTTTCGTGCGCTTATCTCGAGGAAAGAAGGGGCGGCCGGTGGGGCGCTTCGCTTCGCTCGCTGCAGCGGCCGCGTTTGCGAAAGGAGCGCGCTGTTCAAACAGAAATAAGTAACAACTGTGACAATTAGTTCGCGCTCGTCTTGTGTGTACCTGTTCGTTCGTTTCGTGCGTCCCGCTTTATGTTTGAGCAGTACACTTCAAGTGTCGAGATGTGACGCATTAGTTCGCGCTCGTCCTGTGTGCGTTCTTTTCGTGTGTCCTTTGGGCTCGAGCGACGCGCTGGCAATTTCGAGCTGCTTTCCGTTCATCGCGTTACATTACAATTTATTGCTATCGCATTCATTGCTTCGCCGTTGCGGCGAAACTATGACTTTTTTTTTAATAATTTCATCACCGCGCCACGCCTTTTGCCGTACGTGGTTCGTTTCACCTCCCTCAGTAATCATTGTCTCACTTTCTTAATGTAGACCTTAAGAAATACTTCATGCTTGACCAGTAAAGGTTTTACCGTGCATTACTTTAGGAACACGTTCTCGCGGAACAGCTGGGAAATACTAAACAGGTTTCCCGTCGCTTATATTTCTTAGAATGCACGTCAACACAACTCATTGTTAAGTATGTCCGTAGTAATATTTCTCATCGTATAATTTTTTTAATATACAACATGTGTATTGTTAGTTTACATTATCCAGAGAAAATGAGATGTATTTTGCTTTTGCCGTCTTGTTGCCACAATGAACCTCGGGATGTGGGGCTTGTCAAGCTGTTTCACTGCAGCTTTTTTACCCGTCCTAACCACTTATTGCGAAACTGTACGTGGTAAATAAGCAAACTCAAACTCAAACTCAAACCGTGAAAGAGACGAGACTACAGTTTTTAGGGAAGATATTAACCTCGTTAACTAATTTACTGTCTCGATTTAGTTTCCATTCGACTAAGTGCGCGAAGACTACGTATATTGCGATTAGATAGGCATGATTATATTAGAGCGTCGTCGAAACAACAGCGCTACGTGACGTTCTGTTTGTATAGTTGCACGCAGTCCCACTGCAGGAAGCGTCCGCTGAATTTTCCCATCAAGCAGCAAGGGACAAAAACGAGAGCTCATTTCGCCGGCCTAATTTTATTTCTCGCTTTTTTTCTCGTCCAAGCATGACGTTGACCGTAAAAATTGTTATTGTATATAGGCTTTCCCATGAGTCACTCTTCTATAGACAAGACAAAACAAAATGACATCGTTCCATTCTCGTAATTAACTTTCCTCCTAGCCTGTTCGTGTGGGGTTAGTTGATGCATGCGCTTACTGGTTAGTACGCAAAATGCGCCATTTTGATAAGAGGCGTTTTAATACCTCGCATGTTTATGTCGCGCAATAGAACGTGCGTGCACGTGGTCCCGCTTCAGGAGTGACGAGGGCTTCTGCCGCAACCCGTGGCTTATGTTAAATGCAGGGCGACGCGAAAGCTGTTATGGTTGCACGTTCCAGAAACCCCGACGTTGATTACAACATGATTACGGCGTTGCCCCGTAATCACGTTGAGGTTTTAGTATCTGAGCACCCCTGAAATCTGTTTTGTTTCATATTGCTAAGGTGAATAGATGAGCTGGTGCACTTTGCTCACTTAAGCAGCAAAGTCAAAGTCGAGCAAAGATTTTCGTTCGTAAACCCTGCTTGCCGTGTGCAGGCCGGCATCGCTATAGTACAATACAATATCTCTTTTTACTTGTATCTTTTCTTATGAACCGTTCGAGCGGGATTAAGAGTTTCATGAATGCGAGCCTGGTATGTCGACGGAGGTTAAGCCCCAAATAAGGCTAATTTTATTGGTGAAGCGAGGCTTCATCACCTTCCTGAAAAGGGGGCATCGGAGTCTCTCAGGGACATGAATAAAGCTATTTCTTTGTCTGTCTGTTTCTAGTCAGTGCATTTTGCTTGCTATTTAATTTGTCCTCTGCAACTTCGACAAAGTTTTCCGCAGTTTTCCGTATAGGCATTTCATCATTATGGACAAAGAGGGGATGAGGGGTGACGCGGCGAGTTAGGAAGACAAGAAAGAAAGCATGATTTTTTAATTCCTGTTTACATGGACAAATAATAAGATGCTACCAGTTTTCATCCGAGTGACCAAGCAACATATCTCACAGAAGATTTCAGCTTTAGCAAACGAGTCAAAAAAAGGTACGTGTGCGTGTGTGTGTGCGTGCGCGCGCGCGCGTTAAATGCGCGCGTCTGTTTATAAATACAAGTACGGGTTCTGCTTCAAAATATGGTAGATTTATTTGCACATTCAAGTCAATTCGAGGGTCGTTTCAGTGGGCGGTAAATAAAAGAGTTCTCGTAAGCAGCTAAAGATGATCCGATTTGTTGCATATGTAGCCTGAACGAGCAACCTTACCGCATTACATAGCGGAGCAAAATGCATGGCTGCGCTAAAGACCACGGACAAGGAATAAATGTACACAGGACGTGCGCCCGTCCTGTGTACATATATTTCTTGTCCGCGTCATTTATTGCAGCCATGCATTATGTTCCAAGTATACACCAACTGGCCCAAACGAAAGCGTTATTACATAGCGACATGCACAATTAGCCCATATCATACGCATGCGGCTAAACAAGTGCAAGAAGCATAGTTATCAAAATGAACTGATATACAAGCGAAAACTCGATGAACAGAGTTACAACTGCACCTTGAGTCGCGTACCGCAGGTGCCTCCCTGCAATCTCCCGTGTTCTCCTAGTAAAAAACCCGGGGCGATCAATTAGCCGTTACTTATGTCCTGCGTAGAGCTATACGAATGGTAAAGGCGAAATTCATTGCGAAATCTTCGGCGCGAGGCCAGATAATTAAGCGTTCGTAGGAGTCTTATGACGTCACGTCGGCGTCATTAATAACCGCAGCGTGTTGCTCACGAGAACATGCGTAATATTTGTCCTTTGTTTCACAGCGTTAGCTGTTATGAGCACTTCTCGAGGCGTGGTCGTCCACCGCCGTCGGTGTCCGTCGTAGCTATGGCGCACGACGAGGAAAAAAACAAGAAAGAAAAATGGGGGACCCTTAAGCTTCGCCTTTAAGAGTTGAACGCGATAGCGAAATCCGGCCCCTAGTGCGCACTTCAACCACTAAGTGCATACTTATTAATGTGTATTGTTACACACACACGCACACAGACACACACGCGCACGCGCGCCCGAATGGTACAGGTCTTTGATCTAAAGCAAGAGTCGCATGGCCTCCAAGATATACGCCGCGCGCTCGCCATCTCGGAGGCCATGAAGAGTCTCACAATGCCTCACAGATGGCAGCACATTATCTAGAGTTTGCTGTTTGCTTGATCAACGCCTCCGCACGCCGGCGTTGGCTTGATATGTTTTCCGCTAGATCAGTGCTGGGCAGTATCGAAGATACATGTATCTTAGATACTATCTTAGATACTCTTTGGGTATCTTGTATCTGTATCGCGATACGTCTCGCAAGACGTGTATCAGTATCTGTATTTCCGATACATTGAAGAGTGTATCGTGTATCTTAAGATACAAGATACTGTAACACCACTGTGCGAAACAATAAACGTTGTTTGAACTCCGCTTCTTATGCTGATACTGCTGCCACTAAGCCAATAAAACTGAAGTCAGTGACATTATTTTATCTTTCCGCCAAAGTTTTCCAGCGAGCGCTGATGAACTCTGAGCGTCCGTATTGATGGAGCAGAGTCACGTGGTGGCGCTCGCATCGTTTCGAAAGACAAGCGCGCGAACATCGACGCCCAGCCGACCTTTTGCTTTCTCGGTGCTCTTTTTTTTTCTTTTTAGTTGTGTCATTGCCACGACACTGGCTCTTAGCCACGATCCTGTGCCGCGTGCTCCAATGAGTGCGGCGTCTTTCGCAGAAATTCTCGTGATGACGCTGTAGTGTCGTTATCGAAGTTTCTCTTGCGTTGTGTTTCGTCACGAAGTCTGAAGAATACAAGAATAGGGTTGCTTTGCGTCTTGAGGCTTTCAAACATCGGCGATTTGAAGGACCTCGTGGTTACAAGTTTGACTTACATGCAATGAGATATGCAAATAAGATTCCAACAGCTGTAGCGCCACCGGTACCGATGCTGGATCTAACAGAACGAGCATTTACCTAACAGAAGCTATCTTGGCGTACGTCTTTTTCTATTTATTCAATGAGTGTTTAAAATCATATTTTTATTGTTAACACAAGTTCTTTCTCAGCTCTCCGTCTTTTCCATTCCATACATTGCCTGTGTCTCTGTATTGTTTTTTTTTTGGTCCGCTTACTATAATATATCTTTAACGAGCTGCCAAGGTAATATCTTTTATTTATTCTTACTTTTAACTGTGTGCGTCGTTTCTGCTGGTGTTTGCATACTTATATTCCACTTGAGTTTACTGTTTTTTCAAGGTGATGTTGGGAACAAATATATAATAATCTGCTCGTGTCTGGAGTATACAGTAACAAAAATCCTGCTTACTACTTAGTAAAATAGCGAGGTTAGTTTGCATTATAATAACGTAAATTATTAGGAGCCATTTTAAAGGTCTTAGCAAAGGAATTCGGGAAAGATTGTTTTACCAAATGCTCCGTTTTTCTCACGAGCATCTCAACGAGCCGTTTTACGCTATTTTCCATGGGCACTGAACTTCACCAGAATTTCTGCGAAAGACGCCGCACTCATTGGAGCACGCGGCACAGGTACCGACGGAGATACCCGTGGTGGCCGCCTGTGACGCGGAGAGGCCCGCCAAAAAGAGGGCCATTGGTGGAGAGCAGGAGACAATGGCGAGCAGAGCAAAGTCAGAGGCATGACGATGAGGTTGTTGACAACAAAGATCCCCCAACGACGTACAATGAACTTTGCAAGAACTTTTATCTGAGGAGGCGAAAGTATCCGCCACCGCACAGTAAACTGAACAGGCCTCAGGCATTGACGCTCAGACTCCTGCAGGTCGGGGCATATCCCAGTCCCGCACTCTTGCACAAAATTTACCCAGAAATTCAGACGTCAAACACGTGCGCGTTTTGCTCAGACTTTGCCAGCTTAGATCATATGCTCTGGCGGTGCCCTGCGTTACGGGTTCAAAACGTTACATCGTCAAAGTGGGATGCTGCGCTACGCAGTACGGATTTCAGGACGCAGCTATGGGCAGTCCAACGGGCCCACGACGTGGCGGACAGGTTAGGCCTATCTGTCCCGACGTGGGAGCGGCCCGCTACGTGCTAGTTCACGCCCCGACGGACCTAAATAAAGTTTTTCCATACCATACCATACTGAACTTTCTGTGGTGTTACCTTAAATGGTTAACTGTCATAGCTATTGGGGGTTACCCGCGACGGTGGGCTAGTGGTTATGGTGCTTGACGGATGACCCGAAGGTCACGGCAGACGCATTTCGATGGAGGCAAAATGTTAGAGGCCCGTATGCATAGGTTTGGGAACCCCAGGTGGTCGAAATTTCCGGAGCCCCCCACTGCGGCGTCTCTCATAATCATACCGCGGTTTTCGGAGGTAAAACGTAGCAATTATTATTAGCTCGTGGGGGTACCGCCTGCACCGTGTTTCTATACTCATTCCCTATATTTGATACGGAGCCGCTTTTCTATTTTACATATATATATTGGATTTCCTTTTGTAGGCTTCCCTAAAGGCTTTTTACTCTTACTAATCAGATATAATTGGCTATATAGTGTGAATAGCGGTGGTTTCCTGCGGCGCTTTGTTGCAACTATACAGTACGTCTAAGACGTTTCTGGGCTGCACATATTCTCTCGTAGAATAAAAATTGTTAAAAGATTGTGCATTACTGAGTACGTCGCTAACGAACGCTTTACACCAGCAGATAAGTGAATGTAAAGGTCATTTCAGTTTTATGTCCTCTACGTAAGCACGATGCGCCGCAATGAATGTCGCTACCAGCGTTCTTGCTGATGCACACCTGTCCGGTGATCTGGTACTGCGAAAACCGTAAGACGTTTACGGCTAATGTAGAACTCCACAAGGGTATTTGCACCATCGTGCGGAGGCTCTTGTGAAAGTTCTTATGGAAGAATCAGCGAAGTGTATAGAGAGCTGTCATGTTAATCAGCTAAAGCAGCGCCAATAAGTTGTTTCTGAATGAAACTAATATACTTGAGCAAGAAGTACAATACTTTTGAGATACTGACATACATTTCATGCAAATGAAACAAAACTGGTCGCAGTTAATGAATGTTCAAGCGAACATTTTTGTGCATAGCCGTTTAGTGATACATTATATAGATATATAATGACAAATTTGCGAATGTATCGAAGTATCTTAAGATACAATTGCAATGTATCGTATCGGATACAATCAGTGTTGTGGTATCTTGTATCTGTATCTCAAATACTTCTTGCTTGAGTATCTTGTATCGTATCGCGATACAATTTCAAAGTATCTTTGCCCAGCCCTGCGCTAGATGGACATAGTTGTCCATTTTTGTTTGAAAGTTCGTTTGTGTTTTTAGCGGCGATGGCTGCACAATCCCGGCCTTTTTCGACGTAGTTTGATGGCCTCCCAAATGCGCCTACAAATCGCCGAATGGGCTCGTTTTCGTCGTGACGCCGAACAAAATGTGTTAGGAGACTCCTTCCACTACATGGCATTATGTAGTGTTTTTTTCCGAAACAGCTGCAAGTAACATCCACTCTACCAGTGAAGAAATGGCTCAATGAAAGAGCAATATATGTGCGCTGGACTGTAAATTGTAGACTCTGTAACCAACCTGAGACGATAGAGCATTGTTTTATTCATTGTCGTGACGCATTTTATTTCTGGGACATTCTAAAGAGAACAATCAGAAAAGACCTTCCAATCACAGCTCATGGTATTCGGTTCCTCCCTTTCACAAAGAGCCCCACCAATAATACACCGTATGATTTATTTATGTTATTAGGACTTTATTCGCTATGGAAAAGTCGCATGATCGACAGGCACGCCGAACCACCACGATCGACGAGGTCTGTCTTCCGAGGAGAACCTGCTCAAGTGCGCAGTGTTGTTGAGACTTTTGAGCCCGTTCCGGAGTGGCTTGCACGTCTGGATGCTTGTGTGTGTTTGCCTGGCTTTTGAACAGCCTCTTACTGTAGGCAACAATGTGGGTGTTCTGCATGTTAAGGTAATTCTAATGTGACGAAGTATGTAGTGTGTGGTTCACAGCTATAACGGGTCATCTTTCCATGAATTAAAGAAAAAAAAAATAACATCGTGGCTTTGTGGTAGGACACCTGCTTGCCACGCGAACGGCCCGGGTTCGATCCTCAATGGGACCGAAGATTTTATTCTTCATTTTATTTGCTTCTTTCTCAATTTTTCGGTCACGGACGATTTTTCGCTCACAACCAACGGCACCCGACACCGATGCCGACGGCGAAATTTCGGCGACACGAGCTCTCTAACGCTATCGCGTTAAAATTGTTCGAGGCGGAATCTAATCCGTGTATTCCGCATGCCAGTCAAGTATACCACCACAAAGCCACGCCTGTGTTTTTTTTCATGGTCTTTATAATAAACATACTTAATGTATATGTATAGCATAAGGGACGCCGTGAATTTATATTCGTAATATTACAAGTTAAATTGTAGATAAGACACTGGTACTAGTACTTGCGGCAACTGTCGACTGATGGCACTCTAATTTGTTTATTTATTTATTTAATTTATTTAATTAATTTTTTTCCTCACGAATAAAGAATTTGCAAAATCTACGACGGACACTGCGGAAACCCAACGCCATTGGCAGTACTATTTTGCTGTCTACGTTCGGTATAATAATCAGCACCGTCTTCAAGAACGCTCTGGATTCTTTATTTTATTTTTATTTTTTTACATTATTCCGTCAAGAACATACAGAAACACCACATTTTATGTACGCAAACCACCATTCGTTACACCGAAAAAAAAACGGGCTCAGCAAGAAAGCTAACGTATCTGAGTGCGTATTCGCAAACGTGGTCAAAGCTCGAACGCGATCTTTCCAACATGCATGAAATTTGAATACGTAACATTCCAATCGCCGGCGGCTGACCGGAAGCCCCAAGTCCGACGGCACATAGCAGCGTTCAGCCTCACTTTTCCGGTTTCTCTGATTACATTCGCGCAGCGTTCGCGTCTGGCGCTCTTCGGGTGAATTTGCAGTAACCTCCGCGAGTTCAAGTCACGGCGAAAATAAATGGCTCCGACCTAAGGATTTATTGCACCGGATCCGCACATCGTCCATCACGTGATCACAGTTTGCATATACCATGGATATGGATGTGGCATGGTGGTTTGCCACGTTACGCTATGCGTATCCTCGAATGCGCAACTTCAGCATACTCTTTACCGACGACGTTGGGCCGGAAATTTAAATATATATGACCTCGTTTTGTAACCGCATGACAATGCCCAGGCGCGGAGCCTGTAGGCTTCGCTCGCCGCTCTTGCAACAAATATAGAGCGAAACTACATAAATATAAGCTAAAGTACGTAAACCATTATTCAAGAAACCTTAATTTCTCCGCTAACTTTAAGCGAAAACTATATAAACAAGTGGAAAGACGGAGAAGTTGTAGAAGACGTACATGCGGACAAACGAATGCAAACTCGGCAAGTTTCCGCATTTCGCGAAAGTGAGAAGTTGGTAGTGAAGATGTGCGGAGCGTCGAGCTTTGGTCCGAGAGGTTTTATTTTTCCTATTTTTCTTCGCAGGACTTCCTTTTCTTCGCGAAGTCTCGTCCCTTGCGAAATAAAGGCACCGAGATCCGCGCCTACTCGGACACCGTTTTATTTTGCTCGGCTGTTACCAAGGAAGATGAGTTTTTGCGCAAGACTTGCACATTTTTTTTCACTGGGCGCTTACCAAATGCTCCGAAACTTATAACTTATACGGGATGCAGAATTCTGACGTTAAATTTTTCATGTCCTCTTTTTGTTTATTTCAGATTTATTGGTTTCACAAAAGCAGTTACAGGATCACAAATATACAGACGAGGGCCCCACAGTAAAAAGAACTGTAGGGAGGCCCTCGGTTAATTATACAAATACCAGCTACGTTACCGACATGAGCAGCATTAAAACTGGCGAACACTTTTTTAGCTCAATACATTTCGTGAACACGAGCCATGGTGTCTCCACTGCGTGTGCACAGCATACAGAAACGACTACGAGGCCTTTTGCTTTCTTGTTTTGTTTTTTGTTTGTTTTGTTTTTTCGTCTGCGGTCAGAAGTGCGTGAGGGTGCTCGCCATTTGAAGGACTTCGGAATCATGGTTCCGGTTCCCAAAAACATCTCACGCTATGTATAGAATCGTTAGAAAGGAAAAATTGTCAACCATACCCAATAATTGAGGTGGTGGTTAAGTCCTATCCGCCACGTCACTCCAGCCAAACTAGAGAAGAGGTAGTAACACTCAGAAAATTCCAAACCAATAGTTATGTTCACGGCAGCCTATTGCACCAAATTTCACCGACATGACGCCCATATATCTGCATGCATTGCGATGTTCCAGACACTCTATGCCACAAAGGGATGCGTACGAAAACCTCGCGCTGTAAGCAATTAAACAATAACAGAAGAGCAGTGGGAGGCCAAGATATACGAGACCCGGACGTCAAGAATCAACGTAGTCTGATAGAACGGGCTCGAGATATGACCACGGCCCTCAGCTACCTGGAATGACGAGGCCGCCCACCTACGGCGCACTCTGCGCTTGCTCAGAATAAAAGTTTATTCCCCGCTTCCATAATCGACGCTAGACATACCATAAACGAAGCCGGCTGGCCAATGAAGAAGAGCACTTAACTAGGATAAACCGTAAAGCAATGAAAGTGCTCCAGTGTTTTTTTGACGACATTAATATTTGTGATGGCTACTGAGTTCTTGAACTTGTAGGACTGTGTGTGTATATATATATATATATATATATATATATATATATATATATATATATATATATATATATATATATATATATATATATATATTGTTATCCTATGTGGAAAGGGGCAGCCGGTCACCAAGCAATGGTGACAACTCCTTCATTTATTTTCTATTTCAATAAAATAAGAGCACTTAACAAAAGTCACAGTTTCGCCGCAAGGGCGAAGTTATGAATATGATAGCAAGAAACTAATGGAATACGAAGTGAGGCTCGCCAATGGATACTCTCAGTTTGAACAGCGTTCCCGTTGCAAAGGCGGCCGAAGCAGCGAAGGAAACTAGCGTGCTTCAAGAGTCGAGCTGTGACACTTGATAGTTCGCGCTCATCTTCTGTTTGTTCGTTTAGCGGCGTCCCTTGAGCTCGAGTCACTTGCGTACGCTCCGTAACATGAGCGCGGACATCACGGTGAAAGCTTGAAACATCCCTCTTCCCCTCACCACGAGAAAACCGCGCGAGCATTCAGCGGAAGGGTAAGGTTCTCCCTGCGCAAATATAAGAAGAAGCGAGCGAGCTCGCCGACGACTTTTAAATGCGGCCGTCTAGCGCCATCTCGTTGGTAATGAAGAAACGCTTATAAGCGTCTGCCGTCTCTGAGTCTGTCCAGCGGTAAAGGGTGTGTATATAACACTCGCAGTTAGCGCCACTCGCTGCGGAGCAAGAGGTCCCTGGTTCGATTCCGCGCTTCGGAAGCATTTTTCTGAATTATTTTTCTTTGGGGCTTTTATATATATATATATACATACTTATAGATATACGGTGCATGGCGACGGCGACGGCGACGGCAAAATCCAGCCGAGACTGTCCATATAATTGTTATCGCAATAAAAGAAAGAAAACTGTGAACGATACCCCAGTTTTCTCTGCGAGCTTCTCACGCGTCGACTGCCCTGTTATCCGGGTAGTTACCGTTTGATGCGTTGCTGCGCATACAAGTGACATTTCGGTTTATCAAGTACGGTTTTACCATGCGTGTGCATATTATATTTAATATTATTGCGCAGGTCCCACACAAATTACACAGTAATCGGGTCAAATATGTAGCGCTTTCATGGGCAGAGGTTTCTTGGGTGTCTCTCAAAGCAAAGGGGGTGGGGGGTGGGGCTCTATTACGCAACTATTTTGCCACGATCAGAAAGCTAATAACGCTGATTTCTCTAGTGAAGCCATGTTCCCCTTCTCCTTTATCAAACGTGAAAATTCAAAAGGTTAGCCAGAGGTAAGACCATCTGTCCCACAATAAAGCACACCGAGACGCCTCATTCAATCTGTCTCAGGGATTAGTATTGTTCCTTTGCGGTTGTTGTTGTGGCGAGAAGCTTTCTTATAAGTGATATTGCCTATTTTGCAGGGCCAGTGCGTGAAGCGCGGACCGTTAATTCCAGTATAGGCCAGGCAAACCAACCATATATCTCAATGTGAGCTGCTCCAACGACTCAACGACCGGGCGTTTTGCCTGGAGGTGTGAAAAATGTAAACCATGAAAAAAAAATACGTAACTGAACTCGTGTGCGCATGAAAATTTAAGCTCGAAAGCATAAGTAAAAGAAGAAAGGACGAAAAAGAAACAAAAAAAGATCAAATATTCCGCGTGAAGACACCAAAGCGGTAAACGTGCCGGATTATAGCATGCTCTCACATTTTATTTCTTTTCTTTTCGCTTTTTTTTGACACAAGGTATCTTTCTCGTCTCCCCTGTGTTTTTGAGAACATGGAATATGAACGGGAGGATGTACGAAATAGACGATGTCTTTGCAAAAGTAAAGCTTCACTGAAGTGACGCGCTGCTAAGCACGTGGATGGAGGTCCAATTCCCGGCGTGGAGGAAGGAAACAATAAGGAGGGAGCATTGCAAAATGCGATAGAAAGAAAAGGAAAGAAAAGAAGTACGGAAGGGCACGCGCACGCCTAGGTTCACTCGCCCCCATTTTCAAGATAGGCGAAGGGCTTCTGAATTTTCTCTTCGCTTATATCCTTTCTCTTGTCTTCGAGTTCTCGCCTCTTTTTTTTTTTTCCTGCATTACTTTCTCTTATTGAGGAAGCACCTTTCCCGTCCCAATTCGGTGAGGTTAGGAGTGAACTTGGAGAGGAAAATTCCACGAGCGAGCAATGGAATAACGAGCAGTACAAGTTATACGAGATTAAGGCTCCTGAGAGGGGGCGCAAATCTCATTAGTACGTACGTCTCCGCCCTCAAAGTAATAAAACTCAGCCAGGAATCGAAAGCATGCATACGTGAAGTCAAGAAAAAAGGAACACTGAAAAAGAACCGTGAAAGCGAGTACGCATTTTTTTACTTGCACCTGACTTTAATCACTGGCACTGCTGTTTTTGTCGAATCTTCTTCATACGCATTGTACTTTACTCTATTGTTTCGTAGCATAAATTCTTGAAGCAATTCTAAGCGCGTACGCTTCACGTTGCTTTGAAGCCGGTTATCGAAAAACGGTAGTTCTCAATATTCTTACTACGAACACCAAAATGACAAGAGAGTGTGGATAAAAGAGCATGCAAAGTCTTCGCGAGAACGAAGGATTTGTGAGTTCGAGAAATAGTGCGTCGCAATTGCGAAGACAGTGCGGCGATACCACCGGAGACGCATGACTGCAGCGGCGTTTCCAGATTGATTTTTTAATGTTTACCAAGGGGACCGAGAATACTTGGACTTTCATGTATTTTCTCTCTAGGGCGATGTAATTAACTACATATAAATGATTATCCATATTACTCTCAGAACGCGCAATTGATCCAGCGCCCGGCGCAAGTTTATCGGGTGTCTGCTTGGTTTCCATGACATAGTCAGGCGCAAACTACTCCCACGTGTAAACAACTTTCTAATGTTTTGTCTTCTAAACCACAAACTGACGTGTTTCAAACTAAGTATGAGCTGCATCCATGGTTACTGAATGCGTGGAAGCGCAAAGAGGATTATAAGCAGCTGCTTTCGCAAAATTTTGTCCAATTTTTGATGAATCGCTAGGCATTTTTTTTTCGAATTATTTGAAACGAAAACAACATTTTAGTGAGATTATGATGATCTTACACAAGCTGTCTCCGTATATATCTAGTCTGTGGCTATGGACAGCGTGGCAACGTAGGTATAAGTACAGAAAAAGTATCGGAAACCTCTGGGGTCGAATTCACAAAACTTATTTTTGGTAAGTGCGTTTTCCCATTGGTCAGCCGACTGCGCTAATGACATGTCCGGCATCGTGGTTGGCTGAAATATTTCCTTACGTAAATTTTTAGAGTAATACGTTTCTGCGAATACGATACCTTAACTTTTGGCACACGAGGCTGACGCGAGCTCCTCCTGTACAATTTTGGCACTGCGCCAATGGGCTACAAAAGATCTTTAGGTTGGAACTTAATTAACGATATAGCGTGCGCTGGTCAGAGAGGTAATGCTATCAGAAAAGTAACTGCAGGCTCAAGGTTTGCGAACTCGTGGTGCTGACGTCCTGAACGGTAGCGGGGTTCAGTGTAGTAAGAAGTACAAAGGTGGCATTCTTACGAACCCGTTTGATAAAAGGGCATGTGTAGTCAATTGGAGTAGTGGTGGAGTCCACGCAATTGTACATTAGAACGACGTCGTCAATGTAAGACACGCAGGATTTTCTTGGATGTAAAAAAGCAGATCGTGAGACTATAAGGGCTAAACCCAGACCCCGCCGCGGTGGTCTAGTGGTTATGGCGCTCGACTGCTGAGCCGAAGGTCGCGGGATCGAATCCCGGCCGCGGCGGCTGCATTTTCGATAGAGGCGAAAATGTTTGAGGCCCGTGTACTTAGATTTAGGTGCACGTTAAAGAACCCCAGGTGGTCGAAATTTCCGGAGCCCTCCACTACGGCGTCTCTCATAATCATATCGTGGTTTTTGGACGTTAAACCCCAGATATTATTATTAAGGGCTAAACCCACGATATGATTATGGGGCTCGTCATAGTGGGGAATTCCTGGTTACTTTGACGTTGCTGGTTACTTTAATGTGCACCTAAACATGCCTGTACCCTTACACCGTGTACACAGGCGTTCTTGTTTTTTTATTCCGCCTCCATCACAATGTGACCACCGTCGTCGGGAATCGAGCCCACGCCATCGTGTTTACCAGCGCGACACCATATATCAGCCAAGCCTTCACGTCCTGGAAGTAGCATGCACTCTCGCAGCGTCTCTCACACGACTTTCTGTGCTAACGGCAGGGCCAGCCAAAAATATTAGGCAGTTTTAGAATAGCGTAGGCAAAGCTTGGCGTTGGCTTTCCGCGCAACTGCGCATGCGGTGTACGCTAACCGCTTGCGGGCTCCCGTTAAGTGACGGAAATAGGGGGCCGCAAACGCTAACGCTAACTTAGCGCACGCTATTCTAAAACTGCCTATTAGGAAGTCGTGGCGTGAATGTCGCCCACTTCAAGATAAGTTGACGTCCAGCTATTTTTGAGAACTGTCGAACCTTTTAAGGGCGCCCATTGCGTCGTAGTTTTTTTTTTACTTATTTCCACGACGCAGTCACCGCATGTAGAGCAGCCAGCACTTAAATGTGACGCTAACGGCTGTTGATGTCCGCATGGGAACAAAAAATCACGCCATATCCACGGAATGAATGATGATAAGTGGGCGAAGCTCGAGAGGGGGAGATCATTGGTAAAACCGTAACCCTCCCGTGAAAGTTCGCCCATTACATCATTAAGAAAGACGTGAGACTGTGTGCGTATGTACAAATCAACTTTTATTTTGTTCTTTTATTTTGTTCGTCTACTGTCTACAGCCACCTGCTCCATCCGGTGACTCGCTGCAAAAGAAGAAGCGCGTCAAGAGCGATTGCCTTTTATTGCGTCAGTCACGTGCGAGTGACGTCATCATGACGTCACTCACACTAGCGCCACCTGCTGAGTGAGTCATACAACTAGGTGGTTACGAACCGGTCACAGAGGAAGGACAGACCCACGACGTAGTAAAGAAGAAAGAACACCACACAGGCGAACACGCACGAGAGTGTCACTCGTCAACGTCTTCTTCTTCTACTGCATACCAGAACGCGCACAGTAAAAAAGAAAGAATGCCACACAGGCGAACACGCACGAGAGTCACTCGTCAACGTCGTCTTCTTCTTCTACTGCATACTAGCTCGTGAGAAGCGCGCGTTCTGATATGCAGTAGAAGAAGTAGACGACGTTGACGAGTGGTTACAAACCAGTCACAGAGGAAGGACAGACCCACGGCTTAAGGAGCTTCGCCCCTAAAACCTAAGCCAGTTCCACCCCAGTGAAAGCTGCACGAACTGCCGAGCATTGATTCGCCTGTTTCCATTGCGTTTATCTCCTCTGTTGTGCTCTTTTCGGGTGATGAAGTGATATCTTAAGTCTTTTTCTGTTATTTTCTTGTAATTATCCGATTGCTTTTGCGACTATCTGTTCTCTGTTCGATGGTCTCCTTTCTGCTCTTTTTCTATTGTTTCCTGCTCCGAGCGCGGTACGTCTAACTACCGGCGCTGACCCTTCGCTTCCGCTTCGCGTCGGACTCTTCGCGCCGGAGAGCTAGAAGCATTTAATAAGGCTACAACGGGGGCTAGTTGGTACGACTTCAATTTTTAATGCGCTGCCAGGAATGACAAGGACCGAACAAAACGAAAGACAACACTGGGTGGTGCACAAACAACTTGCTTTATTTCGAGCATGGAGAGACTTATGTACAGGTGCGAAAAAAAAAGGAGAAACACGAAAGGGGAGAGGGGAAAGTCAGCAATCAGAAACGGTAGACGATAGTCAAAGGGGCATGTCAACCTCCGAGTCAAAAAGTGCCACCAACACGTGTCATGCGTTGTGCAAGCGGTAACATGGTTGCCTTTAAAAGGTTAGCTGCTTTCTGAGAAAGTGCTATTGAGGGTGTGCTGACGCACTCTTCGCTGATGTGCATATGAAACGCTTCGGTGAAAAGAAAAACAGAGGGAGTGGTTGACCTTATTTTTAATTATGAAACATGTTAGCAGTCATCGGAGGCGGAAGCTTGCAGTTCGTGGCCTAATTAAGAACTTCGCAAATATCTACTCGAAACTCGTTTTCTTCCTATTTC
Organism: Rhipicephalus sanguineus; assembly: GCF_013339695.2. Taxonomy (NCBI): domain Eukaryota; kingdom Metazoa; phylum Arthropoda; class Arachnida; order Ixodida; family Ixodidae; genus Rhipicephalus; species Rhipicephalus sanguineus. The sequence continues at coordinate 54,141 of NC_051178.1, read as the reverse complement.
CCGGTGATATGCGATGTGTGTAGAATGCTTGTCCACCGTCCTCTAAAGACCTTCATATCTTCATATTTGGTTCATATTTGGTGCTGCAAATCGGGAGCTCGCTATGTTTAACGTGTGTGAGAAATCGAATGTGTAAGCGAGGCATTAATTACAACCTTATACAAACGTTATACGAGAGCTCCGTCAGTGTCCCGAGCAAACGAAAGCGCTTAGCTTTTGTTTGCATAAATGGAGCCCCGTGTCCTGCGGGGATGCCTATGCGGGCAAAACTTTCAAGTCTGCGGTATCTTCCGAAGCAAATGAAGTTCTTAATGAATCTTCTCAAAGAAGCAGTTTAGCCGGGAATTGAGCTTTGATTGTGCATGGTCACACAAGTGTGCTCTTTGTGGGCGTGTGTGTGCGTGCGCGTTTTTTTTTCTTGGTGTACTGGAACATTGGTACATCGCTAGTGTAGTGTGCAGCAAGATTCAGGCTCGGTTGCGCGCTTTAACTACGCCGCGAATTCTCTGTGACGCACATTTTCCACGTGTCTTTCTGCACTTATTTCTTCCCATCTGGAAAAGTGCGACTGCAATGCAAGATGACTAACCGCAACCCGAGTGCCAAGCGAAAGCTCTTCGCTCACTCAATTTCAGAATCCATTCCAGCGTTATAATTATTCATTATTATCTGTATTACGGAAAGGTTAAGCTTCACGACCGTCACAGTTATATCATCGGACAGCTGCCTTTTTATTCAGGCGCTGTTATAGGACTACCAGGAAACGACAGCTTGCGTCACCACTGCATAGATGTGGCATAACGGGGCCAGTCGAGTGCTACAAATACAAGAACAAGAAAATAATTCTGCCATTTATTGCGGTAGCGAATATACAGGCCATGGAGAAACATTCGTGTTGTCGCCATGCTTTCCGTTTGTCGACGTGGAGTCTGTCTGGCTACAGAAACGCATAATCAAAGTGGACGCACGCTTATGCTTCGCTCAACCGACTCCGAAGCACAACCAGCAGGGCGACGTGACGCCCGACACTGCTGGCGTAAGGCACGGCGTGACTGGAAAAGTAACACTGCATCCCAGTGTTCCATAGTGGTTGTGCGTAAGCGTTGTGAGCGCCAGTTGTTTCTGCGAAGCGGTTGTGTGCCTATACTAAATTGCAAGGAAGTGAACGGACCGAGGGGCCCGTTTTTATTAGACACGGCCATATGTAGGTGACATACAACAGGATAGCACGGAGGCCGTTATTTGTAGTTATTTTATTCAAGTGGGGTAACTATGAGATTAATGTAAATAAAAGTAGATTAAAAACCAACTTGCCACAAGGGGGAACTGAAACTACAGCCTTACATTACATGGAACATGAAAGGGTCCGAGTGGAATGGGCAGTACGTTTCGCAATGCAAGCTCCGGTGACGGTGGATTTCATCACGCCGGTTTGGTGAGACGACGCTTAGCTCCTAGGGTGTTCTTTCTGCTACGCAGGAACAGGTGCAGCAGTGCTTACCCGCGGACTACTTGGTTCACACTGAAAGTTCATACTTTATGCTTGTGCAGCTCCTTAGTACTTCAACAACAGGTGCATCTGTGCCATGTAGCGCCCCAGCATGTCGCCTCCGCTTTTTTTTTTATGTGTTGTCCAGGGCCATTGGTTGGTTGGTAACAACTTTATTGATGGTCCGGCAGAGCTTTCGCCGAACGTCTCCAGGGCCATCAGCACAGTATTAAATATTGCTATCGTTTTCAGTGCTTCGACTTTCGGGAGAAAATTTCTCAATTTATTTTTTAGTTACTTCTGAGGTCTTCGGAATGTGACGGTCGTTTTAGCAATAACTAACGTGAATGACTTGCTTTCTATAGTAACTTCCACGAGCGATGTTAAACATGAAGCTTAATTTAAACCAGGGCTGGGCAAAGATACTTTGAAATTGTATCGCGATACGATACAAGATACTCAGGCAAGAAGTATTTGAGATACAAATACAAGATACCACAACACTGATTGTATCCGATACGATACATTGCAATTGTATCTTAAGATACTTCGATACATTCGCAAATTTGTCATTATATATCTATATAATGTATCACTAAACGGCTATGCACAAAAATGTTCGCTTGAACATTCATTAACTGCGACCAGTTTTGTTTCATTTGCATGAAATGTATGTCAGTATCTCAAAAGTATTGTACTTCTTGCTCAAGTATATTAGTTTCATTCAGAAACAACTTATTGGCGCTGCTTTAGCTGATTAACATGACAGCGCTCTGTACACTTCGCTGATTCTTCCCTAAGAACTTTCACAAGAGCCTCCGCACGATGGTGCAAATACCCTTGTGGAGTTCTACATTAGCCGTAAACGTCTTACGGTTTTCGCAGTACCAGATCACCGGACAGGTGTGCATCAGCAAGAACGCTGGTAGCGACATTCATTGCGGCGCATCGTGCTTACGTAGAGGACATAAAACTGAAATGACCTCTACATTCACTTATCTGCTGGTGTAAAGCGTTCGTTAGCGACGTACTCAGTAATGCACAATCTTTTAACAATTTTTATTCTACGAGAGAATATGTGCAGCCCAGAAACGCCTTAGACGTACTGTATAGTTGCAACAAAGCGCCGCAGGAAACCACCGCTATTCACACTATATTGCCAATTATATCTGATTAGTAAGAGTAAAAAGCCTTTAGGGAAGCCTACAAAAGGAAATCCAATATATATAAGTAAAATAGAAAAGCGGCTCCGTATCAAATATAGGGAATGAGTATAGAAACACGGTGCAGGCGGTACCCCCACGAGCTAATAATAATTGCTACGTTTTACCTCCGAAAACCGCGGTATGATTATGACAGACGCCGCAGTGGGGGGCTCCGGAAATTTCGACCACCTGGGGTTCCCACACCTATGCATACGGGCCTCTAACATTTTGCCTCCATCGAAATGCGTCTGCCGTGACCTTCGGGTCATCCGTCAAGCACCATAACCACTAGCCCACCGTCGCGGGTAACCCCCAATAGCTATGACAGTTAACCATTTAAGGTAACACCACAGAAAGTTCAGTGCCCATGAAAAATAGCGTAAAACGGCTCGTTGAGATGCTCGTGAGAAAAACGGAGCATTTGGTAAAACAATCTTTCCCGAATTCCTTTGCTAAGACCTTTAAGATGGCTCCTAATAATTTACGTTATTATAATGCAAACTAACCTCGCTATTTTACTAAGTAGTAAGCAGGATTTTTGTTACTGTATACTCCAGACACGAGCAGATTATTATATATTTGTTCCCAACATCACCTTGAAAAAACAGTAAACTCAAGTGGAATATAAGTATGCAAACACCAGCAGAAACGACGCACACAGTTAAAAGTAAGAATAAATAAAAGATATTACCTTGGCAGCTCGTTAAAGATATATTGCAGTAAGCGGACCGAAAAAAAAAAACAATGCAGAGACACAGGCAATGTATGGAATGGAAAAGACGGAGAGCTGAGAAAGAACTTGTGTTAACAATAAAAATATGATTTTAAAAACTCATTGAATAAATAGAAAAAGACGTACGCCAAGATAGCTTCTGTTAGGTAAATGCTCGTTCTGTTAGATCCAGCATCGGTACCGGTGGCGCTACAGCTGTTGGAATCTTATTTGCATATTTCATTGCATGTAAGTCAAACTTGTAACCACGAGGTCCTTCAAATCGCCGATGTTTGAAAGCCTCAAGATGCAAAGCAACCCTATTCTTGTATTCTTCAGACTTCGTGACGAAACACAACGCAAGAGAAACTTCGATAACGACACTACAGCGTCATCACCAGAATTTCTGCGAAAGACGCCGCACTCATTGGAGCACGCGGCACAGGATCGTGGCTATGAGCCAGTGTCGTGGCAATGACACAACTAAGAAGAAAAAAAAAGAACACCGAGAAAGCAAAAGGTCGGCTGGGCGTCGATGTCCGCGCACTTGTCTTTCGATACGATGCGAGCGCCACCACGTGACTCTGCTCCATCAATACGGACGCTCAGAGTTCATCAGCGCTCGCTGGAAAACTTTGGCGGAAAGATAAAATAATGTCACTGACTTCAGTTTTATTGGCTTAGTGGCAGCAGTATCAGCATAAGAAGCGGAGTTAAAACAACGTTTATTGTTTCGCACAGTGGTGTTACAGTATCTTGTATCTTAAGATACACGATACATTCTTCAATGTATCGGAAATACAGATACTGATACACGTCTTGCGAGACGTATCGCGATACAGATACAAGATACCCAAAGAGTATCTAAGATAGTATCTAAGATACATGTATCTTCGATACTGCCCAGCACTGATTTAAACCAATCAAAGTATGCAGCTACAAAACATATCGTACTCAACGATCCTACTTATTTGACAAATCGTTCATTCGCAAATCATCAGTGATGAGAGGCTTTCATGGAATTCATACTGTAGCAGCATTAAGTTACAAATAAATTTTAATCGCAGTTCACTGAAAAATCGCGGTAAGATAAATCTGTCCTGACCTGGGAATCAAACCCGTAATCGACGCCTTTTCATAAAAGTGGCTGTGCCGTCTGAGTCGGCGTGAAAGACGTGCGCGCATGAATTATTGAAATCACAGCAAAGCGACAGTGAATACGTCAAATAAGTCCTGTGTAAATCAACAAGGAACGAAATCCGCCAGCTCCTTCGTTTAGTGACCCTAGATTATTTCGCTGTAATGGTAACGATAATTAACACAAACCACCTGTTCTTAATGACTTGGCAAACATCACTTATTGATCGAAACATTTATCTCGGAACGCGCACAAAAGAACACACAGTAAGAACGCTTGCATCGGAAGGTTCCTTCAACAAGATAACGTTTTGGTGCACTAACGCTCCAAAGTTGTTGTTTTCTTTTTTTTCTCTCTCCTGTGCTATATTTGTAACGTCCTGTAGTTAACCACTCCTGACGACAGTTACGAAGAACTAATGGGGGTCCGCTTCTTTTGTCTTGTACAAAGGAGGCGCGTCGCTAATGGCATCTGTTCCTGATTGCCTTCACTCGGCAAAGTACGCGCCTGCTAATAGTGTTCGGACCTTGGGAGTCAACGAACTGAAAGTGTCTACACCATGTGGCTCACGGACGCTCGCACGCTCTATCTGTCTCTCTTTCTGTCTCTCCCTCTCTCTTCTTTCTTTCTTTCTTTCTTTCTCTTTTTTCGGAGTGATAAGGTACGCCCCGACCTCACGCTGTGCTTGCCGTTCTTGACCACAAAGCTATCCTAAAGAGGCTAAGCGGACCCGCGCGCCTGACTGCAGTGCCTGTGACACTGTGGCTGCAGAGCCTAAATGGTGCCACCATTGTGAACTCAGGACAGTGTGTGCCTTTCAACACCACAATACTGTGTGCCATCGGGCAGTAGACTAACATTCATTGTTTCACTTGCCGTTAAGCCTTTGCAAAAGAAACCCAAACAGCGGAGCGCTCTGTTTTCATCACGCTCTGACACTGGTGGCAAAAAATAGATGCTATTTGGTTCTTGATTGTATCATGGATGACCCTAGTGGCTTTTTATCAACATCCAGGCTACAACCGCTTGATATGTAAACATATCAAGCGGTTTTATTGTGAACATGGTTCCCGTGGGGGAGCTTAAACGTCAAAATACATTCGTTTTTAAATCATTTGGTCGGTGTCCGGATCCGTTCAACTAGTATGTTTCATCCCGGCCAGACGGGTTTCCGTCATACTCTCAACTTCATCCGCTTGATATGAAAAGAGAGAGAGAGAAATGTTTTAATGAAAAGCTGGAGATGTTTGCCTGGCTATTCGCCTGACATGCTACTCCAGGTGCTCCAGGGTGATGATTATGATATATACACTGATAACCACACATACATACATAGACTACACTGTTTACAAAGTTTCGGTCAGGCTTGTGGCCCGCAAGAAAGTCAGCAGCGCTTTCGTTGCGCGTAACGCACAGGTGCTGTTTTGCCATGGGCCCAGAATGTGCTGCAGTTCTAAGCACGAGTCCTGTTGAAGGTGCAAAGCCGCCTTCAGAGAAAGTCTTTCTGTTGCGTATCGCCTGCATTCGCAGAGAACGTGTTTTAGGTCTTCTAGGACGTTACATTGAACGCACAACGGTGAGTCCGACAGCTTGATTTTGTTCTTGAAGTAATGAGTGTAGGCGACGTTAAGTCTGATGCGGTGCAAGCATGTTTCCTCTTGTCTGTTGAGGTCTCGCGGCATATCGAAGGCACACGATGGATCAATTTTGTAAAGAGGCCCATACTGGTGACTGGCATCTGTCCAGAGGGATCGCTGGAAGCGCCATGCATGTGCCGATACAAGTGTCGCCGCGTCTTTTCTCGAGAAAGGTATTTCAACCATCTCTCTCGAAGCGTCATGTCCAGCTTTGGCAGCGTCATCAGCCTGGACGTTGCCTTGTATTCCGCAGTGGGCAGGTATCCACTGTAGAACAATGCGGTGATTCAATTCGCAGGCTTTATTGCATAGGCGTTTTATGTCCATTACGAGCTGCTCCTGCGTGCTTGGGGACTTCAGAGACTGCAGCGCGAAACAGCAGCGAATGCAGATGCCGCACTGTCCGCGTTTCTTTCCATCACCACTGCACCTATATAAGCATCAAAAACAACACGAAAAATTAAATTATGGGGGTCTACAAGTGAAAATTAACGTGCCAAAACCACAATGTATTCATAAGGCACGCCATAGTGAAAATGCCGGTTTTCTTTATTTTTTTACAGTGCATCTATACAGAGTTGTTCTTGCACTCCGCGCCCCATTGAAATGTGGCCACTGTCGCCGAGAGCTGAACCCGCGTCGTCGAAGTTAGCAGCGTGACAACCTAACAGTTACGTTAAACACTAACAATTCATAATATTATACCCTCACAACTAATCCACAGCGGCAGATAAGAACAGTGCCTCGTGAAGCGTCGATACCATACAAAATATTCTTATATACAACCCTTTCATTAACAAGGAAAAAGACTTTTGCGATGTAACTTTAAAGATACTGGACGACACAGAACGACCCACTCACTTGTTTCTTTCCCAACCCTTGTTATACTATACTACACATGGCTATGCTTGCTCTCATTTTAATCTTTTCAACACGAAATTGTTTTATGCCGGAGTCCACCACGGCTCCACTGACGTATGTCCGTCACCAATATGACGTTGTAAAATACAAAGACTAACAGATGGCAAAAAAAAAAGCTTGAAAAAAAAAAGTTCCGTCACCGGGAGTCGAACTTACGACCCCTCGCTCCACAGCGCGCGGCGCAAAACGATTAGGCCACAGACGGCACGTTCTCCGCCATGCTAACGGCGAGCTATTTATATACACCATTTTCCGGTGGCGGTACTCCGAGACCGGTGGTACACCAGCGTGTTTTCGTTATCACTAGCGAGATGGCGCGAACGGCTCGAAGAGTGCGCTTTAAAGATCGACGCCCCACGCGTCGCGATGAGTGCGCGCCTCTAGAGGGCGTGGTCACTCGTGCGCTCGCTTATCTCTATGGCGGTGGTTTGTATGCCTTGTGCTCTCACCGGAAATTTGCTTTGAGAGCGCGAAGGTCACTTCACTTACTGGAGCGACTGCTTTTGCGAAAGGAGCGCGCTGCTCAAACAAAAATGAGTTACAACTGTGACAGTTCGCGCTCATCCTGTGTATGTTCGTTCCGTGCGTCCTTTCTGCTTGAGCAGCGCGTTGCAAGTTTCGAGCTGCTTGCCGTTCTTCGCGTGACATTATAATTTGTTGCTATAACAGTCATTCCTTCGCCGTTGGGGTGAAGGAATGACTGTTATATGAATGATCCCGCGTCGTACAAATCGGTGCACGTGTTCTGGGAGCGAAATAGAAGAGGAAGGCAATTAAGAAGAGGGCGAAAAGAGCCCGTGCTGGTTCATAATGATGATGATTTTCTATCTACGACACACGGCAAACTTCAACCACAACAGCTCTGCTGTAAAAGACATAGTGCGTGGTAAATATTTGGAGCGGCAAGTATACACGCATGACTGGTGTGCTATACAACAAAAACAGTATATAACACTGGGTATAACATAAAGCTGTCGAACCGTAGATTTAGCGAAAATTGCGGAATTTGTGACCTCCACCATAAACTAGCACTGCCTAAACGAAAGCTTCTCGTGTTTTTGAAAAACTAAACACAGAGCACACTTTACACACAACGAAGAACTAAGAATATGATGTATTGATGAAGGTGGTGCAGGCAGGCGGCCTTGCTAGCGGACCTATTAAATGGGAAGCATTTCTTAGAGAACCAAAGGCACTTTAGCCATTTCTATCTATCTATCTATCTATCTATCTATCTATCTATCTATCTATCTATCTATCTATCTATCTATCTATCTATCTATCTATCTATCTATCTATCTATCTATCTATCTATCTATCTATCTATCTATCTATCTATCTATCTATCTATCTATCTATCTATCTATCTATCTATCTATCTATCTATCTATCTATCTATCTATCTATCTATCTATCTATCTATCTATCTATCTATCTATCTATCTATCTATCTATCTATCTACGTCCGAGAGCTCTCGGTAGCCGCTTCCCTAACTTGGCATATACCAAAATTGACATAGGAGGGTATGCATGCATGGCGAACATGACTGCCAGGTCATAACGTTAATAACAAGAAAAGTATTTCTCGTACGTCATGAAACACTTTCCCCCAGTCACATGTGGCACTTACCCGCATACCATGGCCCCTTCTATGCGGGTGTGTGCCACAGGCGATTCACGGTATATGTGAACCCAGGAACGGCGTCAACAGACATTATACATTTGAATGCGAGTGCGTTAAGGAGCCCGCATCGCCAAAAGGCCGCTGTCAATGTCGGCGACGTTGTCGGCGAGGGAAAAATTCCGAAGGATGCAAAGAATAAAATTCTGGTTTCGAGCCGGAATTGAACCGAGGCATTCTCTGGGACAGTCACGCATTCTACCACAGAGCCACGACATATCTTGAAACAGCTTTGGGAAAAGACTCTATGGAGGTGTCATGTCGGGGAAACGTCCATTGTGGTTGCCATGTTGGCTGTCCATTATATGAAAATGTTACAAACATTAGATGTCTACTCCTATGATTCGGCACGCTATATTCAAGCGTTGCTCGAACCAGAAGAGATACGCTGACGAACGCTACGTATAATATGCACACCATCGCACCGTACGATGCACTTCGTTTCGACAAAAGTGACTTCCATACTATAAGGTGAGTGGTGACGTCACCCGAGGCCATAAGCTACCCTTTAAACGCCAGCGTAGTCGACATGCCTGGTAAGCCCACGATAAGCACACAACTACTCCTATAGCGACAGAGAAGAGGCCGACACCCGTGTTGCCCTGGTTCAACACTTCTTCCTTCTTTTTTTTTCGTGCTCACGAGCAGCCCCACCTTACGCCCGCTTCTTCGCGCGTCTTGTGCGCGGCATGGCGTTTCCCGCCAACGTTTTCCCGCGGTAGATTCAACATCCTCCCGGGGCCGCGCTGTGGTCGTTTGCTTGCGAGAGGTACAGCCGACTAGCAGTGCGCCGGACTTGCCGGTGGTTTGGGTGGGCGTGTTCGAAATACCTGTTGATGCCGTCCCTGCCTGGAAACGCCTCGACCACTCTGACGAAATCCCACTGCAGCGCTGACACGCTGTCGTCATTGACCTTGACGAAGACACAAACGCGCAGTCGCGACGAAGACGATGGCTCGCAGTGATCGGAGCGCTCGAGGCGCAAGCCTTCTTTCTTTGTTTCCACAGTCGGAAAAGCTCCTTGGTTTTCACACGCCTTCGCGAGTCCTGCATGGTGGAACCATGCCAACAGTCGCAAGTTCTTGCTGGTAGCCCCTCGACGTGCTTGCTGGTTGGGAGGTGCGATCGTGTCAGCGCCCGTGCTTCTTCAGGTTCCACGTACAGTTGCGTTACAGGGTGGTCATCTACTGTCACGCCTCCCTGATCTTGAGATGTCAGTGAGAGGCAACGTTGAATGCGAAGGCCAGAAAACTGATGATGTTCCGATGCCTTCTTCTTCCACAAGTCCTCGACGTCAGGTGGTAGAGGCTCCTCCCAATCGATGCCTTTATCGAGCATGTCGTCCAAAGACGCTTCACCGTATTCGTGGGATGAGGCATCGAACACGTCGAGGACCTTTGTAGGCACGGCCTCACGTCGGACTACCGCATGATGAGGCAGGTGAAGGGGTGCAGACGGCACTACTCGCTCTGCATGGCCTTCATCAAAGCACTCGATGGTGGTGGCATCGTACTCCTTCAGAACATCTGGGTCATGTTCGAACCGCTGAAGCTGACGCTTGAGCCTGGTTTCAGCCACACTTCGGTTAGTACAAGACGTGAGACCTGGCGTCTTGATCATGAGCGGCACGACGTAGCGTCCTGCGCTCTTGTGTATTGCGCTACGAAAGTGTACGAGCGCTGGGTGCTGGCTGACGTCGTCTTCTTGTCCGTCAGTTATACCGATGGCGTCCAAGCGCCGCATCTCTGATACGCCTCCAGGTCGGACTTCAGTGCGCCAGTCGTCGGAACAAGCGAGGAACAAGGCAGTTGCACTGATGTTACGCGGTGTCGAAGGATGGTAGACGTTAGCGCACATTCCTTGAATGACCCAGCCAAATATGGTCTCAACTGCGCACAGATTGTCGGTGAAGCGCTCGACGCGTCCGGTCACTACCCTCCAGTAGTGGTCTGAACCGATCAAAACGCTTATCGTAGAGTCTTGAGGTTGGTGCCCTTGAACTTCGTCAGCAAAGGTCAAATTGCGGTCACGCATCATCTTGATGACGTTTGGCTCTAAAGCTGGACTCTTTACGGTGCAGACGTCTGGTACCTCCAGAGCTTCAAGATCGACGACGATCGGCTCAATACGTCCACAGAGCGTGACGTTCACCCTTCGGCTCTGGTAATGTCGTGGGTGCTTTGACCCGCCAAATGTATAGACATCCATCTCTTCATATCCCGTGGAAGGCAGGCAAAGCTGCTGCGACAAGTCTTTTCGGATGAACGTTCGTTGGCTGCCGGTGTCAAGCAGCAGTCGCACTGGCACAGAGCCACGGGTTCCGGATGCCCACACTGTGGCTGTTTGCAGCAACACCGATGACGAACGCGTGCTGCTAGCAGGAGCCGTTGTTACGCGCTTTTCTCGCTGTGTGGCCACCTCTCGGTTTTCAGCTCCAGTCGGTTGTGGACTGTCGGATCCTCGTCGGCCCCAGATGTCGCACAGAGCAGAAATATGGCGTCCTGAGCATCGGTCGCACTTAAGCCAGGCTGTGGTTCGGCAATTGCGAGCAATGTGCCCTGGCTTCCCGCACCTGAAGCAGCAGCTATTGCTGGAAAGGCGCTGGTGCTTTTCTTCTGCGGATAGCGCGGCCCGGCAATCACGCGTCAAGTGGCCTGAGATGCCGCAGAGGGGACATATTGTCTGTGCAGGCCTTGAAGTGGCACCTGGCGATGATGACCGTGCTGTCAGGGCTAGAGCGCACGGTAGATGTGGCGGTGATGAGGCGTCCGCAGACTTGCGGTTCGTCGACGGTCTCCCTGAAGTGGCCTTCTCGCGTGACGCTCGACTCTCCTCTCTACTTTCGACGTCCACTTGAAGGAACTTCAAGATTGCCTTGACTTGCTCGTCTCTCGATTGGACTGCAGAGTCCGCGGCGTCTGTGCCGGTCTTTGTGCGCTTTCGGTACTGGATCGCCAAGTCCTCTGGCAATGAGCGCATCAGCACCCGGTGCAAAACAACCGCGTACTCTGAAGACGGCATGCCAAGACTTTCCAAACAGCCGGTCCTGAACTGTATTTGTTCGTACAGGTCACGCAGCCTTGCTACTTGCGACGATGTCTCGATTGGTTCGATGGCAAGGAGGCTGTCGATGTGGTCGTCGATGAGAAGGTCCTTTCGCCCGAACCTTTCGGTGAGCACCTTGACGGCGATGTTGTAGTTCGCTTCGGTAAGGCTTATTCCTTCAATGGCCCTGCTTCGCAGCGCCGGCCAAGTACGTCTTCAAGTACTTGAACTTCTCGATACCGGTGAGATCGGGGTGCGTGTGAATGGTCGCCTCGTAGTGCTCCCAGAACCCCTGCCACTCACGGTTCTCGCCGTTGAAGACGGGCACTTGAAGTTTCGGCAACGCGACTCGCAAACCCGGTGCTCGTGGTCTAGTGGGATCGGCGAGGTCTTGGACCGATGGTCCTCCGAATGGGCAGCTCCCATGGAGCTGCTGGCGCCGTCAACTTGTACCCGCATGCCTCGGCTGGTTGGTTTCGGTGACGGTAGAACCAACCGCTGCACGCGCGTTCATCGCGGACCGAAGCCTACTGATGGATTTCACGATCTTCTCATGGTAATCCAGAGCGCCCATAATTTCCTCGTCGAACTCCTCACCGTCAAGGGCGTCGGCGATCTGCTTGTCCAGTTCGGCAAGAGCTGTGTCTTTGTCACGAAGCCCGTCGATGAGCTCCTGCAAGTCGGCGGAAGACGGTACTGTGCCTTGCAGGAGGATCTCGGTGGCCTCAGACAGGAGTCGGGTAGTGGCACCGCGAAGGGCGCCTCGATGCCTACGTAGCTTGTCCATCCTCGGTACGGTACGTAGGATGTCGGCCTTCTCCCGGGTTTTCGGCACCAATAATATAGCGACAGAGAAGAGGCCGACACCCGTGTTGCCCTGGTTCAACACTTCTTCCTTCTTTTTTTTTCGTGCTCACGAGCAGCCCCGCCTTACGCCCGCTTCTTCGCGCGTCTTGTGCGCGGCATGGCGTTTCCCGCCAACGTTTTCCCGCGGTAGATTCAACAACTCCATTTACACAAGCACGACACGTCGATTCACCCCGTAACGCTTGCCTCAAAGCCAAAAAATGCATTGTAGACAACTATTCAATGACGGCTTCGCATGTTACTGATTGCCACAATGCGTCGGATCTGCCGGCATTTTTGTACATACACATGTCTGACGACTGGTTCATTAAAATATTGGTGCTTTACAACGAGTTAGGTTTCTCAGCTCTGAAATTTTAAGAAAAGAGGCCGTGGGCACACTTTCTGCGGAAAAAATTCGGCAGATCCCACGCGTTGTGGGAATCGGTTTCATGCGAAGCTGTCAGCGAGAACTTCTATGCAGTACTTTATAGCTTTGAGCCAAGCGTTATGAGGTGGACCGACGTGTTTGTGTAAGTGTAGTAACTACGTGCACATCGTGGGCTTGCCAGGCACGTCGACAACACCGGCGTTTAAAGGGTAACTTATGGTGCGACGTAACGTCAGCCCTCACGTTAAAGTACATACGTCAGTTAAGGGGGCGTTCATGAGAGAAAACAGACAGACAGACAGACAGACAGACAGACAGACAGACAGACAGACAGATAGATAGATAGATAGATAGATAGATAGATAGATAGATAGATAGATAGATAGATAGATAGATAGATAGATAGATAGATAGATAGATAGATAGATAGATAGATAGATAGATAGATATATAGATAGATAGATAGATAGATAGATAGATAGATAGATAGATAGATAGATAGATAGATAGCTAGCTAGATAGATAGATAGATAGATAGATAGATAGATAGATAGATAGATAGATAGATAGATAGATAGATAGATAGATAGTAGATAGATAGATAGATAGATAGATAGATAGATAGATAGATAGATAGATAGATAGATAGATAGATAGATAGATAGATAGATAGATAGATAGATAGATAGATAGATAGATAGATAGATAGATAGATAGATAGATAGATAGATAGATAGATAGATAGATAGATAGATAGATAGATATGCTCAAAGTGCCAAGGGTTCGCTAAGAAATGTTTCGCATTTAATATGGTCGTCCTTTGTTAAAGCTTATTTCATTGTCTTTTCCGCCGTCTTCTCCTCTTACAGGAAAGCATTGCGCAGAGCACGCTTTACAGGCAACACATAGCACGGATTGTAGTAGATTTGTTAGCATGTGTTGGCTGTATTGTTAGCGGGCTTATAAACACACGCAACTGTCTGGCGAATAGCTAATAACCATGTTCGTATCATATAACATACCAACCTTAATTAGTGTAGAAATTAAGACAGATAACGCGCGCCCGTTTCTGCGCAGAGTCTGATCCCGTGCTTTACACATCTTCGGCCTTAAGTAGTCTTCTCCTGTTACCGTAAAGCCATGCGTGGAGTACGCTTTACAGGCAACAAAGAGCTCGAAAGTGAATGGCTTCGTTTACACGGTTAACGTGGTGCGTGTGGGCTGCCGTATTAGAGGGCTTATCCGAACGCGTAAATATTTGATGAATTGTTAAAGAGAATATCGGTACTACACAATGAGCTAAGTTTACTAGCGCGGAAATTAAAGCAAACCGTGGGCGCACCTTAATTAGAGTGTCTCTGTTTTCATGCTTTGTTTACATATTACTTGGTATACATATACCAAGTAATTCATCTCCTGTTACCGAAAAGCTATGAGCAGAGCACATTCTACAGGCAACAGAGAGCTCGAAGTTGGATGTGCTGGTGGAAATTGTTCATGTTGCCTTCCTTATTAACCGTCTTATCTAGTTATCTGAGGAATAATTTTTTAAAGAATGGTGGTACGGAACATTGAGATAGAACTTATAAGTGTTATTTTTAGAAGGAAATTGTGTGGATGTAGTCTATTATGCAGCGTCTTTTATGGAGTTTTTTTTTTAATTATTCCTTCACATGGTCGTACGTAGCCTCCCTACGCGTGCGCGAAAAACAAGAATAGAATAATAGCCCTGCACCAATGGGGAACGGTGATAAAATCAGACTCAGTTTCGTCCTTCTGAAAATATTTGGCCAGCTCGGCACACGTGCTAACGCCCTGGCTGTACTGAATAAAGAGAGCCACTTTTCCGCCATCGTCTCGCGTGGTGTCGAGTATCCAGGGCGCCATTATTACTGCTTGCTCCTTTGTATGTATCCCGTTTCTTTTGTCTCTCATTGTATTCTTTCCCTCCGCTTCCGGAATATGGAAGCTATTGGGTTCCTTGCACGAACCAGCGTGCCTTAGGCAAACGATACGCTTCATTCTCCTCGAGCACGGCGAACGTTGCTGAGTCGGCGCAGAGTTGATATTTTCTTCTTTACGAAGCTTCGTATTCATTCGTTTTTCCTTCCGCTCTCGTGCAGCGCAGCTTCCGCTTCCGTTCGAGACACTTGCGCCGTCGAGGCTGAAATAGCGGCGGAAAGGAAATACCGCGCTAATGTCCCTTCTTCGCAGACGTACGCTATCTCATTTCATACGAATGATGTCGCGTTAGCAAACGCAGTTGTTCGTAGGCAGCACGGGCTTTAGCCGGAGTTTCTGTGCACACAGATGGTGCTGGAGAAAGGAAAAAAGGAAAGGATACCATATATTTTATTTTATTTATCCTGTTACTGTCGGGGCCGTGAGGTGTTACCGAGAGCGGTGGTAAAAAGATGCATAACCATAAAGAATAGTAGCAACGGCTGGGGCATCTGTTTACACATGTTGTTCAACTGCAAACTTGAAAAACGCGGTGTCTGTAAACGAAAGCACGAACGGGAGCAGGTGATTCCAGTGATTGCTGGTTTTTTGTTGGGAATAACGTTCAGAATGACGCGATGGCGCGCCTGTATTCGTACGCTGGTCATTGCGTGATGATAGGTAATAAGGGCCACAAAAAGTTTGTCTCGAATTTTTATGACATTTAGTAAATTTTATAAAATACACAATACACATCTGATGACGCTGAGTAGCAAGATCAGATAGCTGTAAAGATTTTGTTTTTTGTTTGTTTTTCGTCGTGGAACACTCGATTCGCGCAAGTAACCAAATAGATTGAACCATGCGGAACGGTTCTGAAAATACTGAATGAAAATTGACAAAATGAAATAGGCACTGGCCTCGTTCGAAAGAAAACAAAGATATATTTTGTCAATGAGTCACCCTCGCATGAAGAGTTTTCGTCGAACCTTGGGATATGAAAATACTAAGGACACGATTAGATATTTTGTGTGAGGGTCTCAGGTAGAGGAGAACACATTCCAATTTCTATTGGACGAAGGTCTCGTGTAGAAATAGTCTCAAGGATACGGAGGCGCGGGTAAAATTTTGAAGAAAACCAAATTGATTTGAGGTAGCTGAGGGCCAGTTGTTGGTACTTCGATTGGAAGAAATAAGTACAGAGTGAGAGAGAAAAAATAAAGGCGAGCAGTAAAAACACGTGCGTGTTTTCCTGCAAGATCCTGCGCGAAATTTTGAACGATTGCTGCAAGCACAAGAGATGACGTACTCACACGATGACGTATTAAGATGAAACCGAGTACTCTATATATTTGAATACTGATCAATATTCCAAAGTGTTCTTGACTCAATCCTAAAGAAGTTGATTAATTAGTAGATTCGCAACCAACCCTTGTTAAACAGCCGTAGGCTTTCTCTGTGTTTGGAACAATATTTACGCAAGTACTTACACGTTTCATAATGTATCGGTAAGGATTACAGAATCGGTTGAAAATTCGCATCGGTTGAAACGTCGCCAACATGCACAGGTCAGTTCTGAGCTCATCATATTCTTAACGAACTGCCGCTTTTATAAGCCTTATAATGCTCACTCAGTGACTGTGCGCGTGGTATCCACTGGTCTTATATCAGAAGCTACGATGACAAAACAGAAAGGCCGCATTTTGGAGGTAGGTCAGAACTTCAGAAGGCTTTCAATGAGGCGTGCCCAAGGAAACACTTATGAAAGTTGGATGGGTCTGAAAGTTCAGGTGTGTGAAGTACATGGATCGTTATAAACGAGAGGGCTTTGGGGCCGCTGTGTTTGGCGGCCTTTGTATTCTTTTCTTGTGCACTTCGCCTCGAGTTCTGCATGAGAACGCTTCCGCTGGGGTAGGAAGTTTGAAAGTGTGTGAAAATGGAGAACCATATTTCTCTTTCCGTTGTGCAAAGGAACAAAAACAAAAATGAATGTTAGGAACTGTCTTGGGATATGTTCTCTTCTCTGCCGTGGAATAAATAGAGCAACAGATGAGAGGGTAGATACGTTACACGTCGTCTTGTATACCGATATATGCCCGCTTTCGGTCGCAGTAGCTCAGTAAACAAGGACGCAGATGATGTAGCTGAAGAACATAAACAACAATAACAAAGAGATAGTCACCAGGTGAGAGTGAAATGCACTGCCTGAAGAAGAACCCCATCAACAGAGAACTTTCAGAGGCTGCGTTGGCGTCCA
Source organism: Rhipicephalus sanguineus (assembly GCF_013339695.2). Taxonomy (NCBI): domain Eukaryota; kingdom Metazoa; phylum Arthropoda; class Arachnida; order Ixodida; family Ixodidae; genus Rhipicephalus; species Rhipicephalus sanguineus. The sequence goes on along the minus strand of NC_051178.1, from coordinate 36,878 downwards.
TTGCAAAGCCGCGCGGTAGAGAAAGAAAAAAAAACAAGAAAATTAGAAGCATTATTTGCAGGAAGGAAACTCTCGGCAACTCAAATCACAAGCCGCAATGGTCGGATGCTTTGCCCGACTCGGTATTTGGAAGTGGAGCTACTGGCGGCACTTTCAGAACTGCCAATTCTTGTGCCGGGCTTCATTTTCTATGGAATGTTCTACATTTTCATCTAGCTTGGGTAAAAATCTTTCTGATGCCTACCTATTGCTTCTGGTCTCATCTGACTTCGTAAAAAGCCAGGTCTCCCTGCATCAAAGTACAATGGCACAAAAATATTGAGTACGGTAGCAGGCTATGCTTACAGAAAGTCAGTGAACCACATGCTAGGATTAATCTGGTGTTCTCATGGACCACTAGAGAGAAAGCAGGAAATAGAAAGGAATAGATGTTACCCGAATGACCATCCTGTTTGCAGCACCGCGCTTGAATGATTGCGACAACAATTATGTGGACACTATATATATACATATATATATATATATATATATATATATATATATATACATATATATATATATATATATATATATATATATATATATATATATATATATATATATATATATATATATATATATATATAAGCCCCGGAGAAAAATCGTTCAGCCGAACATTTATCCGAAGCGCGCCACCGGGGATTCGAACCTGCGGCCCCCCGCTCAGCGGCGGAGGCCTTTAACCACTCGGCCACAACGCATACATCGTAGAGCATACCAATAGCGTGATATTTATATACACCATTTACCGTTGGCGGTACGCACATGTCTGAGGTGCTTCAGCGTAGCAGAAACGTGCTCACTATAACCCGCGAGATGGCACAAAGGGCTAAAGGGCGTGCGCTAAGGGCGTCGCCACGCCCTTCTGTCACTGGAGTGGGGCTGCCCGCCTTCGGCTTCGTACTTGAAGAGTCGCCCTTGAAGAGCCACATAGTGTCGTACAGTATCTAGTCGCTGCGTAGTGCCTACCGGCTGCTACAATGGAGGTTTTTCAGCACTAGCCCAAGTTCAAGTCAATATAATTGACAAAAATATCGTGAATGTTTTGCCATACAGCCGTTAAGTAAGCTCAATATTTGGAGAACAGTTGACCATGATGCGCGTCACTCGCCAACAGCGGTACCAACGAAACGAACCATTCAAAGCCATGTGCTTTCGACAGCAGCAATTTATACGAAAGCACGGCTCAACAAAGATTCATTGTGGCGAGGCATGCGAGGCCGCGGTGCTTCTGACAATTATAAACTCTCAGGCAGAGGTAAACGTCCTCTTTCAGCAGAGAAGCAAATTATTACACCGAAGGGTCGACCCTTTCCTAATGAGGTATTAGGAAAGAAACCACAGCCATACAGGCGCTGTACGAAAAGACAATATTCGCATAAAAATGAAAAAGGAAGAAGAAAAATAGACATAAATCCGTAAGACAGTAACAAGGGGTACCCGAAGAAAGAAGCCGCAGGAATTGCCTTCTTAGGCGGAGCGGTTGCCTGTATACACGTCGCGTGTGCCAAGGGTGCAACGAGAGAACAATGCCGCATTGTGACCGCGATTAGGGCAATTTGTTTCCGCGTACGTTCTTCCCGCCACCGCGGGAACTAATCGACGAGGGAGGCGAATAAGCCACGGATGAAGCTAAGCAAGGAATAGAAAAACGGACCCGACGTTAAGCGTGAGGCATTCTCTTCGCAGACACAGGCCGGAACAACATGTTTCGGCCACCTCACGCGATGCTCGACGTTTCGCCGCCGCCACCTCAGCTGTTGTACTACAAGGTCTGTTCTTTCTGTATCCGTTGCTTTGAGCCACCACGTACGGTCTAGCTCAGTCATTTTTTCGCGGAGCGTAAGCGGCGGGATGCGAAAGTCGTAACGACTCTTACTACAATGGAGCACCGGCGTCAAATCCTCTTCTTTTTTTTTATTTCCCGACGTCCAATTACGACTCCTCTCCGCTGATATGAGTGAGCGACCGCTTCCGGCAACGACCACCGCTCTCTCGCGTAATCAAAAGCCCGGGGCGCCAGCAGCACTCGTTTCGGTGCAGGCACCCATTGCGACACCCCCTCCCCGCTCCTCCTCCGCCTCCTCCTCCTCCTGCACCTTCACTCTAACGGACGTTCGTATTCATTTCCCTGCAGCCGTCGCACAAAATGCCTCGCCTCCCTCACATCAGCTTCGGGATAAGGCGTCGGCAACATCTGCTGGGCGATGTTGCTACTTCCTTCCGCACCAACCTTCCCTTCTCCGCGTAGTTCACCTTCGTGCCCTCCTAAATAGCCACCGCTCTCCAAATGGGAAGCTCATATATTCCAGTCTGCACGCGCAAGCGAAACAAAGCGCTATTGTTTCGCTCACTAAAGTCCCAACGTCAAGCGACGTGGTTGGGCTTTCCACCCTGGAGAGAGAATAATGATAAGAGCCCACAACTGGTCCACGCATTTCAGGCAGCCTTCCGTTGATTGACATATTGATTTCATTCTGTGTACATAAGAACAGAGCTTTGGGTTCCCGGCTGTTCTGTATTAGTCGAGATAAGTACTGTCGCTAACCCATCTCGATGACGACGACAAAAAACCTACAGGGTCCCTTTTGCATTCGCCTAAGACGACTGGAAGGCGAAAGCCATCTTCTCTTTCTCCTCAGTCGATGTATTGATCCTCCCCCGCCCCCCTCCGAAAGCTTTCTGCACCTAACGTGGTTCTGCACTGCCTCCGGGATCGGAGACATTGCAAGCTTTCTGCACATCACCTGGTTTTGCACTGCCTCCGTGATCGGACCACCTTTGACCAAGTGACGATGCCATGTGATGACGTCATCATGTGAAGTCACGATGACGTCACCAGTATCGGCGATGTGTGACGTCATCATGACTTCGTGCGGTGACGTCATCAAGTGATATTTTGGCATCATCCTCGTTGACGCCGCGGGACGCCGACGGTCAAATTCCGCGTTTGGTGAGGCGCCTAAGGCTTTTGCCTTAAAAGCTGAAAGTTTGTAAACATCCGTTTCAACCGTACCCGTCGGTCATCACCTACAACAAATTATGTGGATCGAAGCGACCAAACGCTCCGGAAAAATTCAGTTACTTTTCAGTGGCACCTAAGTCACAGCGAAATCGCTAGTCTCTATAATGCACTTCTGTTGCGGCAAGTTCACGCATCGCTTCTGTGTTCGTCGACCCTCTGTCTCGCTTAGTTGTATACCCACTGCCAAACTTGACCGTTACTCTGGTTTTCATCGGAGATGTCGCGCCTGTTTTAAGCTTGTGCGCCGGTCATTCAAGCAGCACTCGCAGCCTACACAATGCACGTGTGTCGCAACATTCGCATTTTTGTCGAAGCTGTAAGTATGGCTTTATTGGCCGGTTCGCAGCGCCGCCGCTAGTAAAACTTTTGAGCGCACAGCAACCAATCATAAAGCAGGCACTGCAGTCTTTTCCTGTCTTTCAGTCCCAAATCCTCTTCACCAAGCAGAGTAGCAAGTCAGCGATTTCAATACGCCGGCTAAATTTTCTGCCTTTCAATAAAGAGTTCTCTCTCTCTCTCTCTCTCAGGCGCAAAACGTTTGGAGTAGGATGGACTGATTCAATTTTAAAGTACTAAGTTGGTTTCGTACCTCGATCGTAAGCACATATGTCCTTGCAGTGACATGTCTAAGGGATACCAATAACGGAATGGCAAGTCGACAAACTCAGCAGAGCTGAGATTTCGCTAGATGAGTATTTGTAGGAAATTTAGGAGCGCAGGAGCGATACAAGTATTATAAATGAATAAACAAAGTATATAATCAAAACAACCACCTCCTCTTTCTGTGTGTGTCTCTCTCTCTCTCTTTAACACACACACAAACACAACTGAAAAGCTGACAATATAAGCACAACTGATTAAATGTGAGAAAGAAGTTTCCCGTTTGCAGAATGGGCGGCCCGTTAACACATTTGTGGCGCGTATTTGAAAGATTGCGAACATCTTTTGCCTGTGTATCAAGGCAATTTTTTTCAACTGTGCCTTGTTTAGGAAACCCTGGTTTGGCCAATTTTTCTCTACAGAAAGTTCTGTAAAGTAACAGCAGGTTGTTTTCTTGCTTCTTCTCTTCGTTGTCGAAAATATTTGCGAGAGCGATTTTCGCCGGCTCGCGTCCGATGTAGGCAAAGTAAACAAACATATCCACGAAGTGAATGATGTTGGAGGAGCTTGCTCGGAGATAATCGGGTAAACCGTGAATGCTCCGTACAATTCCTCTACTGTCATATAAAGACGTGACACGTTGTTATAGTAGCGATTGTGGTCAGGTTGTTGTCGAACCACAAGCGGTCGCAGACCTTGCAGCTGCGGCCGAACATGTGGTCGAGGAAATCACGCTTGAAGCGCGCGTCGGCGCCAACTTCAGGTAGCGACCGCTTTCGGCGCTTGGCCGCTGTATCCCGCATCCGTACCTCTTCGAGGTTCTCTTGCCGCCGCTTCCGCGCTGCTTCGGCTTCGCGGGCTTGTAACTCGGGGTCCGCACGACTCTGACGTCTCTCTTCGGCCTCGCGAGCTCTCACCGCAGGGTCTTGGTGGCGAGCCCGCGCTGCTGCTGCCTTGCGAGCCCTCCGCTCCGCCGCCTTGTCTTCTTCGTTCATGTTATTGGTATCGAAGCGCACTGCCGGAGTGGAGCGAGCGCCCCATGCTACAGTTGGCTATGCTATATGTGCTTTTGCCTGCCTTAATATAATCATCAAGGTGCTCGAAGAACAAGAGGAAGAAGACTTCTCTTTCGCGCGAGCTGGCACTGAGATCGTTATACTTTACCTGTGTTACGCCCGGCTACAAAGGCGATGGACAAGCCCCGAGCATAAGGAGCAAGCTCCTAAAAATATGGACAACAAAATGAACACCGCGCAGCTTGCGGTACGCGCTTACGCGGCGGCGCTTACATCGCGGTAGTGTGGTGGCACTGCTGCGCTATGACGTAGAACACTGCGAGAGACCGACGAAGGCGAGACGCCTAGACGGCTCAGCACGTTCACGCCCGCCAGAGAAAAAACACGCCAAGCCTGCGCGGAGCACGTAGCGCAGTCACAGCGAAAGCTAGAAGCGCGACCTTTCTAGCGCTTGTTGTAAACTCTCTTGGGGCAACTAATACAAGTTCACATGCAACGTACCCATTGCACCATAAGTTATCATTATTTTAACACGAAAGTGTTTTATGCCGGGGTCCACCAATACTTTCATGACTTATTTCCGTCATGGAAGTACGTCAGCAAAACTAACGCCATCACATGGCACAGAAAAAAATTTAAGAAAAAATTACACCATCTCCCACTAAAGGGAACCATGTGGGGATGCGAAGCAAGCACGGGTCGACTTAAAGTTCCGTGATTGCTGAGAGAGTGTAAGGGGGAGAGGCCACAGCGTCTTACCCAGTCCCTTACCCAGGCCCGAACGCGCTAGCGCGTGCCAGCATACATGCTTCTAAGGAGGAGTGGCCACAGCGTCTTACCCAGCCCCTTACACAGGCCCGAATGCGCTAGCGCGTGCCAGCACACATGGTTCCTTCCAATGGAAGGACGGACAAGCCCCGAGCAAAAGCTGCTTCGCATCTAAAAGTTCCGTTGACGGGAGTCGAACCCATGACCTCTCGGTCCGCGACGATGGCTGGCAGGCGTTTAGCCCACTGAGCTACCGCCAAACACATTACGGAGGCTACATGAAAGCGCCTTTTATCTTTTACACTTTCCTCTCATAGTGCTCTTGGATTGATGGATGGATGCTGTGAGCGTCACCTTTATAACGGGGCGGCGACATCTGTGCCACCAGGCTCGAAAAAAAAAACGTGCCGTTGCTATCGAAGCGCACTGCCGCTTCAATAGCAACACACATGTGTGCCACAGCGTCGTCGCGTTTCCACTACACAAGTTGAATTTCGGCCACTCTTCAACACGCCGTGAGGTGTAGCTTTAGCTCAAGCCTCGCTCATAGCATCCATCCATATCGAAAAATAGCTCCCCGACGCTGGCCTGGGGGGCGATCGGAGATCTGTTCGTTCCGCTTGTTCGTTCTCCTGGGGAAGAACAAGTGTGCTGATTGGCTGAAGCGGGAGATGCCACTCAAGGCCGGGGGGTGTCGCCATTTATTTTTTTGCTTGATCTTTTCTTTTTTGGTGACGTCATATCGCGGCATAACGAGTGGGGTGATCGGAGATCTCTGTTCTGCGCCGTCCGTTCTGTACCCATTCTGGCGGCGTACGCGATTGGCCGAAGCCGGAAAAAACCACGTCTCTGAGGGGCGTAGCCATTTTTCTTTTTGCTTGATCTTTTATTTTTTGGTGACGCCATACCGCGTCATAACGAGCATGTCGTCTGCTACAAACGAACGGAGCGCGAGACCGTTCGCACCCGTTCTCTCGAGCGAACAAACGGCTTCGCACGGCATGATGCGGCGGTTGCGGCTGCCGCAACAGCTGATTTTGAGAAAATGGCGCTTGCGACGTGTGCTTCTCTTGCGGTTGGAGGTGCGAGATGCGTTTCAAGACATGAGCGAGTGCGGCGTCGCTTTCTGTTCTCGAAAAGAACAGTGCGAACAAGATGAATGGGCCTGCCACTGGGCTGGGGTCTTACGCGCAGGGACTTCCTAGTTCAAAAGCGCTACCAACTACTTCCACGTGTCGTCCCGGTCCTCAATCGTGAACGACGGCCCCAGTGGGCACGACGGCGTAGGTATCTGTGGGTGCTCTTTTATAAAAGCCAACAGAAGCTCCTTTTGACGATTCGACACCCGGGAGCCAAGCCAGACATTCCGGTGGGACGACATCTTGAAAAACTGCGCCAACCGCTACTTTTCTCTCTTTTTTTTTTTTCGCGTGCGCGACTTCACATAGCGAGCACGTTAGAAAAACTATCACCAATAAATATCAGCGCTCAAACCTATTGCTGTTTCAGAAACTGTTTGAGCTTGACAAGAAAAACAATATCTTTTCGTATAACAACTGTATTTATTAGAAGGCGAGAAACACTTCGTCTTGAAATATACGGTCCCCTTGCCGAGGACAAACGATGCGCGTCTGCTTCCGGAAAGCTCGCCGCTCACCGCTTGACGATTGGCTGTCCTCTTCCTCTCGGCGGAAGAGAGCTGCAGACCGCCCACTTTTGTAACGTAACACCGCCAGAACGAACGCGGAACGAACAGAGATCTGTTCACATTTCGCGCGATAGTGGTTACGGACACTGGCGGCGGCGGCGATGGTGGACAACTACGCCACCAAGATTGACTGTTATTGTGATCTCATAACAGTTTTCGCTTAAAAAGCTAACGAAACGGAGATGCGTCCACAGTAGCAAAGCGAATACAGATAGTGAGTGCGAGAACGTTCGAAAGCGGAGAATGTGTCCAACGACCGCGAGTTCGAGGAAGGACGTCAGTCGCTCTCAACGCCTACAGGCGTCTACAGCAGAAACACGAATGCAGCTTCGCTGGTAATCCATCCCCATATCAATGGCGCGGCCCCACGAAGTTGTTGCGGTTTCTTCGAGAAACCTGACTGAATGACAAACTGTGACTGTTTGTAGACAATGTTGGCGATGTAGTACTTGGACGGTGCTATAGTCATGACTGTTTTGTTTGTTCTGTCGCCTACTGTCGTCCCAGAATCTTCTTCTTCTATTGCATTCTTTTACATCCCCTTTCCCCTTCCCAAGTACAGGGTAGCAAACTGGAGGCTTCCTCTAGTTAACCTCCCTGTATTTCCTTTATCTTTCTCTCTATATATCTCTCTCACGAATTTAACTATTTTTCTTCAGCCGATTCTTAAAAACCACTCGCCGCACATAGGGTACCGTACTTCACAAATCCAGGTAGGGCGGAATGTTCGGGTTCGTTCACGTCTTACAAGACAACGTCTTTCACAAACCATTTCCGTCGCAGGTGTTGACATTCATGGAACTCATTTTTTGTGTGTTTTTTTCTCCATGCTTCTCAGATATTACGCTACAGCGAAACGTAAGACACGTTCGTCTCATCGGCCTGCGGTTATTTGATTACGCGTAATTCTGTAGTGTGCGCTCTGAAGCTATAGAGCGAAGATGGAAGGAAACCGCTGGCTAGTCTGAGTCGCGGGCTTCCGGCTAATCGAATGGTGGCGTGTCGAGGGACCGTCTCGGGTCGGACACGGCGCTCGAACTCTGGGCTCCGTAGACGCCGTCCTCAGAACCAGATCGAGCCGAAGACGAGAAAGGACCAAGGCTTCATCGATCCGCAGATACAGGAACGTCAGTGTCAGCGCGGCCGAAGGATCCCCGAGTGGGAGACCTTTTTCTCGCAGTCTTCATTCAACTGTTTAGAGGAGACAAAGAGCTTTCTTCTCTTTTTCCATTTTTTTTGCGAAGTTACGAGAATGGAACTGGCGCGAAGCCGCCAGCGAACACTAGAAGCAAGTAATGTAAAAAGCGAAGGGCATTGGTGGAATACGCGCCAGGTGTGGAATTTAATTAAAAGTCAAATGAAGGTGGGGAGAACGAAAAGCGTAGAAAAAGCATAAGTTAATCCGAAATTTATACACTATACAGCCTCTTACAAAGCACGTAAAATGCACACCAAGCATTCTGCCTTTATAAAAGTCGAAATAGCGAGAGAAGATAAAGTAAAAAAATACAGCAGATTTAGGCCTAGTTCATAGGCATGAATTCAGAGCACCATCGGTTAATAGTGAACCACCTAGGTGTCCCTTCAATGCCATGTAGCTGCATTCCTTAAGCGATGCCGGATGTTTAATTAACAAAGACGCCTCAAGTGTGTGTAAGTTTTGACGAGGACGTCTGGGGAATGCCTGAAAGTGCAATCGCCGACTGATCTAACGGTATTCATATTTGGTTATTTCAACACTGGCTACCGCATTTTATCGCACATACCTCGTGACTGTCACCAATGTGCAAACAATATCTCCTTCAACTCTTTTCCTCCTCTCTCACCTCCTACCCCTTCTCCTTCCCCTGCATATCTCCTAGGTTCTCCTGTGTTCTCGTATCGACTCCTGTGTTTAATACATCATAGCTTGGATACCTCATAACTAAGCAGCAAGTTCATGTTCGAATACTGTGCTTAATACGGACTTCGCTCAGCTGACATCCTCAAGCCATATGTAGCGCATCCGCCCATGCAAATTTCAGCACGTGTTTTACCCCTTTTTGAGGCGTTGGTCTTGTATCTGCTATCCCTTCGCTTTATAAGGTCGTTTCAGAACCTCGAAATGCGAGATTTCTTTAACAATAACAAAGCAATGTCGGAGCGAAACCGTGGTCGCGCGGAGGAGGTGAACTTTGAGCATTTACAGTCTTTGTTCTGTTTGTTACAGGTGACGTACTTGAACTCATGCGTGCGCTTACTCGTCATAACGTGCGATCTTCTACGACCGCGCAAACATGTTGTCGCATATTTAAAGCAATGAAGTTAATATGGAAAAACGCGATTCCAGATAAGTAGCAACAAAGGTAATCTCAGTTTCTGTATTATTATTACGCGGTGAAGTTTACAAATCTAATGAGGTGTGAGCGCCTTTTTTTTTTACGTACGTCTAAAATAATTCCAAGCGCCCTGTTCTCTCGACGAACCAGTGCACAAGGATATAAATTGCACAATTTTATTACTTGAAACGGGCCAGAAACGTTTAATTTTAAAGGAAATAATCGTCGACTGAATAACGTAATTTTTTTAAGAAATAGATTTCAAGAGATCAGTACACTTCGACGCAACCTTCAAACCTTCAGCGTATAACACGCCGATTCTACACGAAAACGCGTACGTGGCGCTTCAGTCTCGTGATTGCCGAGTAAAAAGAGCGCGAGTGTCGAAGGACAGTGAGGCAACGTCGTGCAATAGTGAGTGACGAAGAGTGGCGACAGGCAATGGAGCCTTAGGGCGCACAATACACACTAGCGGAGAGAGTACGTGCTAGGAGTAACGGATAACTACTGTCACACTGAGTAATTTACCATCCTTAGCTTACGAACACTCGTTAACAGGATTACGCAGCGACCGACAGCACAACGTTCCTTTTACCTTACTACCTGATTCAATCTTGTCTCTGTCATGTCCTGCTTGCTCTGTACGGGTGCTCCCTTCTCTTGTCATCACGCGAAAGTAAGTATGTATACCTTTGCCTCCGGTACAACGCATGTGTTTTGCCGCCTGGCTGATGCAAAGCGTGGCTCGCGTATGAATGGCCCGAAACCTGTAACGCAACTTGGTTTACAGGAAGCTTACTTACAGGAAGGTCCTGGGTATGGAACCTGAGGTGGACTGTTCACGCACCACGTATACATCGACGCAGTGGTATACTACGAATTGTGGCAGAGTGTCGATCGAGTGTTGCAACCGGCGCTAATAGTGAGAAGTCAAACTGATCGGCTGAGCATTGATCCTCCTGCATTTGCTAAGAGACACGGACCCTTGTAGACCGGTACTCCAACGTAAGCGAAATCACTGGGAATCATTTTTTTATTTAATGCTGTGGACGAAGTAAAGAGAACTCAGCCGCTCAGTCGGTGCAGTGCCAGGTTCTCTTTGACATCGAAGGAATTACTTCAATCGCAGTCCGCCAGTGTTGCTTGTGAGGGTGTCCTTGTTGGCAAACATTGATTGATTGATTGATTGATTGATTGATTGATTGATTGATTGATTGATTGATTGATTGATTGATTGATTGATTGATTGATTGATTGATTGATTGATGATGATGATTGATTGATGATTGATTGATTGATTGATTGATTGATTGATTGATTGATTGATTGAATGTTTACCGTCCTATAGCGACACTGTGGGCATGATGCTCGCAGTAGTAGACAGCACCATGCAGTCTTTTTATTGCCAGTGCACCCTTAGTAGGCTATACAAAGCTCAGTACGTATCATTACTTGAGCTGCGCAGTTGCCACTATGCGCACTATCGAATGAACCTGTAATATAGTTCTCAAAGGACCTCATTCTCAGTCACATCACTACGTCAACAGGCGACTGAAGCCTTGCGCTAGAAGTTCGACAAAGTAAAAGTAGCTGACAACCGCCAAATGACACACTGCAAGCAGGTGACTCAGGTAGTACAGTTTGACGACATGGCGTCTCTCTGCTTACGCTGTAGAAATTGTTGAAAGGATGCTTTTATTACAAAAAAAAGAAACAAACACTCTAGTAGATACGCGACAGTTATAAAATTTATGCTCAAAGTCAGTTATTTCTTCCATCACGCAGCGAACAGACCTTTCTTTTCTTTTCTTTTTTTTTCTATGCAGGCTTCGCTAGCCACGCGCCTTCTTTTTATGACGACGAACTTTTATGCCTCCAGTCCGAGACTCGCGAAGCGATCAAACTGAGCACTCCGTTAGTGTCATCGTAACACCGTTCGAGTAAAGAGAAAAATGGATATGGCTGCCATCATTTAACGACCTATAGCAAGCGGCAGAACATTAAACGAAAGTTACAGGCGCCACAGTTCTTCGGCGCAAAAGAGTTAGAAATCTCATCGCAGTGCCAACATTCGGAACAGCCGTCTCGAGCGAACGCGCTGTGCCATAGTGTGAGGACCCTCGGCTTACATAAACGCTTCGTTTCCGGCGCTTTCTCTAGACTCCGCTGACGCGCGCATTTCCTTCGTTGAGGAATAAACATGAGCCCCTTCCGCTTCCTATCACCCGCAGCAAAGTGCGACAGTGAACAGACTATAACACGAAGCAAACGCGAACTTTTTCTTTTCCTTTTAGTTGTTTTTTATCCTTCTTGATGCTTCTCCAGTCCTACAGTGTAAATATGTTTCCTTTCTCAGAGCGGGAAACGTCGTGGAGGATTTGAGGGGAACAAAGACGTTTGATCTGAAGGGTGCTCGCTTGTAGGAACACCCTCCACATAAAGGAACACTCCCGTACATCCTTTTCTTCAACTCAACCAGCGAACAATGGCGGTATACACGGGAACCTTTTGAGTAACGGGATTGAATAACGCGGCATGCTCAACCTTTACGAAGGTTACAGCGAAAAACATCTTTGTTTCTGCTTTCGCTGAGCTACGGCGCGTGCCGGTGCTTTACTTTTTTCTTCTTCAGAATGTTTTGAAAATAGCCGCGTTCTGTCGTTATCTGCCTGTTCTTTATCTCGAATAAAACTCAAGTTTTGCGTTACTTAAGCACATTTTCTTCATCGTTCTTCTTCATTTGTTAGGTTTTCTTTCTTTGTTCTTTCTTTTTAAGAGTAGTAGACGAGACTGAAAGCCGGTCCTCCTCGTTTTTCACTTCTAGATGCGTGTACCGCAGTAATGAAAATAACAAGAAAGCAAGGCGTAAACAAACTAAAAAAGAAAAGAAGAATGCTGTGTTCTGCCTTACACTGTTCTTTGCATGAAACGCACTAACCTTTCGCAGGCTCGCCTGATATCTGACGGTGCCCCAAAGCAGCCCACCCTGTTATAGTTTCTTTGTGGGTGTTGCGGCGCGCAGCTCGTGTCTTGCGCGCATACGCATGTAAATTTCTTTCCTTCTTTCTTTCTTTCGTCCTTTCTTTTCTTTCTTTCTCTTTTTCTTTCTTTCTGTTTCTTTTTCCTTTTCTTCCCTTCTTTCTTTCTTTCTTTCTCTCATTGTTGGAGTGAAACGTACGCATATGCTCGGTGACAGCTGACGCCGCTAAATCTCGTACGTTATCAGGCTAAAAAAAAATCACAGCATATCCACGGAGTGAATGATGATGAGTGGGCGAAGCTGCGGAGGTTCATCGGCAAACCGTGAATCTTCCGTGAATTCTGCCCAGTACATCATCACCGACGTGAGATCGGGCGCGTTTATACTAAAGGTTCGATGAGTTATGACGACTTGCAGCTCACTTTAATTTTACATGTACGCTGTGAATTTTCATTGTTTAGAAAACCATTGCTTTAGAAAACATCTGGCGTCTTTTCGTTTTGCTTTAGAAACATCTGACGTTCTTTCGTTTGCTTTTAGAAAACATCTGGCTTCTTTCGTTGCTTTATTTCATCAATCAACGGCGTTTTGAACAAAATTTTTATTGTTTAATCACGCACAGGAGAAATCTCACCAGGCACTACCTTGGAGGTAAACAATGGCTGCTAATGGGAATGAGAGACAGAAGAAGTCGGCTTTTAGTTAACGCGCACGCTGCGAATTTTTTTATTGTTCAACAACGCACAGGAAAAATCTCCCACCGGCGCCACCTTGGAGGTCAAGATCTGGTACTAGCGTTACGACTGGTTACGCACTACTACGAGGGACGAACTGGTGCCGCCTTAAGGAGCTTCGCCCCTAAAAGCACGCTAAATCTCGTACGTCAATCAAAACACCGTTAATTTGCCATGCAAATCATCTTTCCGGCGGTCATACACGCGCAAACAGAACTGCGTTTTTCTATAAAGCGTTTCCCTACTCTTCCAGGTTCGCGCTTTTTACGACTACCACTTCGAGAGCGACAGCGTTATTTTTGTGAAGCGTAGCCACTTACATTAGGCGACCACTAGAAGCTCGTTTCCTGTATTTACCGCTGCGTGTTTGCTAAAAAGCAAACGAGTCACTTTATATGCTACTGCACCGTACCTAAAATATATAAACGCATAATCAAATGAACTGCCTTGCGGGTTGGTCTTCAGTTAAGATAATAAAAAGGCTGTCAATGCTCACGCCAGCAGTGAAAATAACAAACCTTTATCGCTGTTAGGGGCCCCAGTCTGTCGCCACCAAGCTCGGAACGAGAGAAGCGGGGCGGCTTACATCTACAGCGCACAACTTTGAACCGGAAGGGCAATGTTTTAAACGTACCTTCCGGGGTCGTCAGCCGTGCGTAGTAGTATAACACGAGAAAACATTATGGTAGAAAAATAAAGCATGCGTAGCACTGTAAATAGAGGGAGGGAGAAAAGATGGTGAAAAGCAATAATGTAAAGGTATCATTTTTTTCGCCTCTCCACTCATCAGCGCCTGGCTGTTTGTTGCTTTTCCTCTTTTTGTTGTTTTTTTCGAGGACGGGGGGGGGGGGGTTGAGGGTCTTCTAGCGTTGCCTACATTTAAGAACGCCTTCAGGACTGTCTACTGCAGCTAGCCACATAGTATTGTCCAGTAACCTAGCCAGAAATCTTTTTTTTGAAGGGGGGGTGGGGGTGTTCAACCATACACTCTAAGAGAAAGAGGTGTACTTTGACTCTTCTTTTATGCATGTGAGAGTCACATGGATAGCACTCTCTTTAGAGAGGCACATTGACTCTCTTTTCGAAAGTCGTGCGTCCCACGACTCTCCCAAAGAGAGTCAATTTGCCTCTCTAGAGAGAGCGCCACACATGTGACTCTCACATGCATAAAAGAAGAGTCACAAGTTCTTAGAGTGTAGTGTACTTCATGTATACATATATGTTCGAGCGGGCATTTGTATGTGTGCGTGTATATTTACACATGTAAAATTTAACATTTTCGAGGAAGCTGGGTTTGAAGGCCCCCCTTCCCGCCCCTGGCTACGCCTCTGGTGAGCTCGAAGCAATTCCGTTCAGCATAATGACGGCCCCGCGGGTCCGTGGCGTTCTTCAAAATGGATCAGTTAAAAGCTTATCTTTCCGTTACTTGCCCTAGACACTGCTTACTCCATGGGAATGCATTTCCAATTCGTCAAATGTGCATTGCTCCTCATCAGTTAGCAAAACCACAGTGATAACTCAGCGGTTAAGGTGCAAGTGCTACTAATATCGAGGACGTGGGTTGGATTCCCGGCCCCGACAACCGCGTTTCGACGGGACACCCGTGTGCATAGATTTTGGATCACGGTAAGATTAACCCCGAGTCCTGCACTGCGGCGTGACTCATAATCGTATCGTGATTCCGGCACGTAACACCTCAATATGTAATCTTTTTTTTTTCTCTATGAAGTTCGCTGCCTAAACGCACTGAGGAACACAGGTGTGGCGCTAAAAGGATGGGGACAAAGTCAAAACACGAATCTACATACACAGACGCGACGTATATGCATTTACACAGGTCTCCACCTTGTGAAACTAGCTCAGCAACATGCCCGGAATCGGAGTACTTAGTTCGCATTTCGGGAAGATAACGCACTTTCGCGATTTCACTATTACTCTCCCCTTCCTTCCTTCCTTCCTTCCTCCCCTATGTAATCATATTTCTTTTCTCTCGTTTTCCGACATTCCAATACAGCGAGTTCGTTTGCCTTCATCTCTCGGTATGGATTTCTTTTTCGTGTGCCTTTAGTTCAATGGCACTTTCATCGTGTTATTCGGTCCTTTTCGCCAGTCAATAACCCCACGTGGACCAAGTTTTCTATGGGCCAAAAAAGCAAATAAATGGGTGTCTTTGATGAAAAGGGGTTTCAACTTTTATAGCAATATAGAGCTGTGCACTGAGTCTATATAGCGACTTCAACAGGGAGCTATAGCAGTTATGTCCAGTATTGACCCTAGTCTATGAAACTGTTGGTCACTCTATAGGTCCACAACGGCCGGAGACAGCCAGTAAATTGCAGTGAGCGACCTTTTTACTGCTTATAGTTAGACAGAGTGCAATATCCGTAACCCTCCAAAGGCCGTTCACTTTGACACGGGGCTGCGAAATTGCTGTTTCAAAACGCGTCTGCCTCTTTTTGACTTTTTTACGAGCGGACTTAATAAAAATTTTACTGCATCTGCGCTGCGCAGTAACGCAATAAGATGGTGTTTATTTCATTGACTTCTTTTTGTTTCTTACTGTTGTCCTCAGATTTTTCCCGGTAGAACTGAATGCTCGCTGAAGTGGTTATACATAGGCACGTCTTATAACATGCTCAGACTTCTTGAAAGCTATCGCCTACTCCTCAAATCTCACTTTATATCGAAATCTGTTTACTAATGCCTCGCGACGAGCATTTGTTATGCTTTTTTGATGTCCAAGATAATCGGAAACTGAATGCATTATTTTTAGAGCGTATGCTATTTCAGACACTCCAATGCGCCTTGATTTGCTTCATACCGATAGGCAGCGCGAATTTTCAAAAAAGTCACGAACAAAGAAACGACAGCCCACGAGTGATCTCGTGGTGTTTTCTTTTCTTTTTTTATGTCTTTTTGAAAAATTCGGACTACTTACTATTATTCATTCCTGCCATCCAGCCTGATCAAATTGTTCGTTAAATGATTTGTTTGTTTCACAAGTACACACCATGGTATAACACAATCAGAGAAAGTAGCTACGAAAAACGACATTAACTAGTTTAACCTGAAATACATTGTTACAATGCTCCTGCTGGCTGGCATCAGCGGCTCTGAGAACGTAAACTGAAATGTCACTGTGAAAGAAAGAAACTGCGATACTAGGCGCTTACCTTCGCGCGTGTGTAATCCTCAAAGCGTTGTACGGCTCATTGGTACGGACGCCTTTCAAAACACTCATCTTGCGAGATCAACATGCCATGGATCATTTTTACGCGAGAGATATTTTTTCAATTCAGTTGATTACATCTACCCATCTTACGAAAGAGATCGAAGCGGTGCAGAAAAAAGCTGCCCGATGGATGGATGGATGCGAAACTTTATTGTAAGTCCTGAGGTGCACGACTCAACGCGCAGCGAAAGCTGCCCGAGGGCAACCTTTTTTTAAAACAGCGGACATGCTTGAGCTTTTCGTTCTGCGTCCGGCATTTGCAAAAACTTGGAGGGTATGCGCCACTAAAAGCGGGTATGTACGAAGCAGCTCCTAGCACATCCATCGATGCCTAGCGATAGCCAATCGATAACCAATCAACAGCTAATCGATAACAGATCAATAACCAATAAACTCTTGTTGCTTGTTCCATCGGCTTTGCTATAACATTCCACATCTTCACGGTAAACTCTTTATACCGCGAAGCCGAACACCTCGTCGCCTTTTTAACTCGTGCAGCGTCCAGCGTTTGCACGGTTCAACGTCTTCTTTATCAATCTTTTTGCGTCAGACGCATCGCATTGCATGATACTCTGAACATTGCATCAGCTGCTGCTGACGCTGGTTGCATTCTGATGCACTGAGACGTTCTACTAGCTTGAATGCCTTGTCGAAGCACCATGGCACTCATTGCATTTACGGCTCACAAAATCATCTTCCGCACATGTTCTTTCTTTTTCAATTCAGTTGAATACATCTTCCCATCTTACAAAACAGTTCGCAGAGGTGCAGAAAAAGCTGCCCGATGGCAACTTTTTTTTTTTGACCGCGGAGCTGTTTGAGCTTTTCGTTCTGCGTCCAGCATTCGCAAAAACTTGGCGGGTGTGCGCCACTGAAAGCGGGTATGTACGAAGCAGCTCCTAGCACATCCATCGATACCTAGTGATAGCCAATCGATAACCAATCGAGAGCTAATCGATAATCGACCAATAACCAATAAACTCTTGTTGCTTGTTCCATCGGCTTTGCTATAATGATGATGATGATGCCACATCTTCACGCTTGAACGTGCCTTTTTCAGCATGGCCCAAATATATGGTCAGAGCCTAGTGATAGTCAATCAATAACCAATCAATAGCCATTTCATAGACAATGAATAGCTAATCGATAATCGATCAATAACCAATACATTATAGAAGGTGCTTGAATGAGCTCAGTCTCAACCAAAAAATACATTACCAATAAGTTGTGATCACCAATCGATAGCCAATGATCAAGAACTCATAAATTATAGAAAATGCTCGCTCGTGCTTGCCCTAGCTGTACATACGATGTGCCACGAAAGCAAGGGGAGAAAGAGAAAAAAAAAGATATATCATGACAGAGAAAGAAAGACACACAAAAAATAGAGAGAGAGAGCAATCATAACCGTGTATAGCAGGGAGTGGATAATAGAAGCACTGGCGATGAGTAGGGAAAGGAGGAGGTGAAAGGGTAAATCCTAGCACAGTCTTGTATAGTATAGCATAGCAAGGGGTGGGAAAGGAAAGTGAGGGTGAGAAGGAGGGAAAGGAGGATAGCAACGCCTCCAGCACCGCTGCTTCCTCAATTTTGCACCACTTGTGCGTAGTTGCTCCAAACTTAGCGCTGAGCCTGATGCGCTAAAGACAAGCATGTCTTTAGCGCATCATTCTCAGCGTTGCTTACATAATCAAATTTAAATGCAAACTTCAATTATTAGGCTCACTGATTTGCCCAGCGTGCAGTGATGTATATGTGCATGCCTGTGAACGTATATGCCATCGATATGATCTCTGCGTGCACATGTGTATCGCGTCGTTCACCGAGCACCTGACCTATAGCATGCCCAGGCAGGGCGACAGCCGGTCAAACGTCTCCGCCTTTAATGCATATATAGATACATCACATCAATCTTGATCGCGGAATCTAGCGCAGTCTGAGAGGATGCAAGACGCATGTGTCGTTCGGCAAGTGAGCCACACGCACACAGCTTCAGACTTCATAGATGATCAGACTGTTGAATGTGGCAAATGCGCATACCATCCTCCATATTTCCCAAGCTGGTTAGCAAGACAGAAGCCTGAGCGAGACGACATGTTTTCCCGGTCGAAATAAATAATGCAATGAAAGAAGAGAAAAGTATTAGTGGTACGAAGGCGTTATACGTTTCCTGTGTAAATTTCCTTGTCCACTTTCGCTTTTAAACGAGCCCACAAATTGAGGCCCCCCTCTCGGAAAACTGCGCGTGCGTATTGTTCGAGAATATTAGAGCACCGGTCGATAACGCCTTTATCATTTCTCGTCTCTTTCTGCTTAATACGAAGCATACCTCGTTCGAGCAATAAAAAAAAGAAGATTTCATACTTGCAAACTTAAGCTTCGGAAAATAAAACCATATAAACACGAAGAAAATAAGAGAAGAACGTGTCAGTCTATAAACAAAGCGTACATCCAGCTTACACGTGAAAATTTCTGACCCAGAGTGATGTCATTCTATGTGTTTATAAAATAAATATTGTCCAAATAAAGTGGTTGCTTCGCGTGCTTTTGTGCAAGTCATAACGCGCACCCCGCGGACCGGACTCTGTGTTTACAGTAACATTGTTATGCGATTAACCCTTCACGTATTCGCGTTTCTTTTTCTTAGAAATCGCCTCCAGAACTGAGCGTTTTATTAAATTTTGCAAGTCGACTTTAAATTATGCACTTTTGTGCATGTCCGATGACTTTAATTACGTTGCACGCTGTGTGAACAGGGGCAGCCGGTATCCCTGTAAAGATGCCAACATCTTTTTTACATCACACACTTCACAAACACTCAACAGTGCGTCCAAACAAAATCTGTGGCGAACTGATAGCAAAAAAAAAAAGAAAGAAAAAAAAACCGCATAAATGGAGCTGCACTGTAAGTCACAGTGGGCGCTAGGGAGTGCACCCTCCTATCTGCACGAACACTGGCGGCCGAGTCTCCATTCTTACGCAGCAAAGTAAAAACACGGCAACAAAACAAAGAATTAAGCTACGACATAAATAACGAAGATGTACAAGATCCTATATTACGCCCTCTTTGGGGCGGCGAACTGAGACGCGAGTCTCCCAGCCGCAGCTCCCGTCTCTCGGATGCAACTTTCTCGGCGGCGTGACATCCGCAGAAAGGCGAGGATGAATGCAACGGAGAGGGGTGGAAGACGCAAAGCATAGGGCTCTGCCAACATTTCCTTGTCCCGTCCCAGCGGAACGGCACACGCCCATGAGACTCGAAAAGTCCTATAATGCTTCAAACTTCGGACGAAGTTTGTAAACGAGAGCACCCTCCGTCTATAACCGAGTAGTGCACAAGCCACACACTGAAAATGACCGAAGTTTGCCGCCTTCCGCTGTCTGTAAACACTCGCCGAGTCTTCTAAAGTTGCAGCTCGAATAATATAAATAGACATAGAATAATAACGCAGCCAATGCCAGCCTAAAGCCGGCTATATTGTTGGTGGTATAGGAAAAGAGAGGCGGCGAAAAGAGAATTCGCGTGAACTTCCAAATATATCATGGGTCTTTTGCATCATTCGAGAAAAGAGAGAGAGGTGCCATACACAAAGACGAAAAAAAAAAAGACACGGAAAGGTAAAGAAGCCATTGCTCGGTACTCAGATATTAAACTTAATGCATCTCCAAAGTAATCTTCACGAGGTTTGAGATATTTTGAACCTTCATAGAAGTAGCCTTGTATGATTTACATTTATCTCCTTATTTACATTTCTCGCTCTTTATTCATTATTGACATTATCGCTTATTCAACTTACCACCCGACTAGGTGCTTATTCACCACAGTGGCTGCATGCCAGTTGTAACAAGAAATCGTGATCATCATCAACATTTTTAAGTTACTTTTTAAGAGAACGGAAGTTAATCTTTTTTTTACATGTGACGCTTGCATGGATAGCTCAAAGTGCAACTACTTTCGGTTGGCACTACGTTCCTTAGAAGTCGAATAAACGAAGCAACTTAAAGTGACATTAAAGCGGTATCAAATATTGAAGAGTTTTAGGCATTCTTACAAGAAGAAACCAAATAAGATTGCTTAAACGTTCCGGCAGATGAGCTCATAGACCACTTCTTGATGGAAGGGAGCCTGTGTGAGCCACGCGATTTGCATCCTGTGCAATGTTAAGAGTATTTCGAATTACTTCGATGTTTTTTAAACGTAAAACTTTAATCTATCTATCTATCTATCTATCTATCTATCTATCTATCTATCTATCTATCTATCTATCTATCTATCTATCTATCTATCTATCTATCTATCTATCTATCTATCTATCTATCTATCTATCTATCTATCTATCTATCTATCTATCTATCTATCTATCTATCTATCTATCTATCTATCGAGTACTCCGCATACTCCGGCAGGGCAGTTTCCCTAGGCGAAGCAGCGGCATTTTTTTTTCAACATGTAACAAGTATATTTATATGTTAAAATTAGTTATGTAGTTCACATTTTGAATGTATTCTTTATTGTGCTACCAGATTCACGCTGTCGGTGTCATTGACACGTTGGCGTTTGCGTCTAGAGGAAGAAGCTGGAGAAGATCGATAAGGGGCGCGCGCCTCTTCACCTGCCTTGATTCTTAGCCGGAGATTTTGTTCAAGGCCTTTTTGTACGGCAGCCTGCCGACGTCTTGAAACGTCTAGACCAGCCGTCACGGCACCAGTGAGTCTTCCATCGTAATTATACGTCTAGCGATTACCAACCAACGTATGATTAGCGTGGTAGCGCAGTTCGAGCTCAACGCGGGGCTTTTGGAAATGGAGGTCTGAAATAATCATCTCGAATACCGCAGCTCAATGGCACATCCTATAACTCTGTAAAGATACGCGTTAGCTACCTTTTGTAAATAATCACACTCCTTTCTGAGAGTCGTGGGAGGTGCAACTTTCCGAAAGGGAGTTAACGTGTATCTTTAAAGAGAGTTGGCAAGCGAGTCAGGACTCCCCAAAGAGAGTGACAAGTAATCTCTCTTTCTTTCTTTTTCTTTTTTTGGTTTGGAGTGATGATGTCACGAGCGTGTAAGATGTCATGGCCTAGGGCAGGTATATTAGCCATGTGTGACGCTACATATTTCTAAATAAATTAAATACGGTGATTTTACGTGTCATATCATCGATATCATTAAGATGCACGTCGTAGTGGGTCAGACCGGATTAATTTTGACCACTGTTGTCGTAGTGGACCACTCCGGATTAATTTTTACCAGCTGGGTTTTTATTCTAACGAACATATAAGCCTAAATACACCAGTGTCTTTTTTTTGTTTTTGCATTTTGCATTTCGCTCTTTCAAAATGTGACAGCCGTGATCAAGAATTGCATTCGCGTCGCAACACTTATCTCGATACGCTACCGCGGCGCGTACGGCGTTCTTGCTTCGCAGGCAGCACCTACGCAAATGAATCGCAAAAATCCCCACGACGCGTCCTCGGGTGACAAGAACGACCCTCTGGGCCCGTCCATGGACGAGTCCGTGCTGACCGGTTGGTACAGCGTCATCAACTGGCTTCTCAAGTTCATCCTCGCAGATCCCATCGACGCCTGTGAGTTCGTACAAAGCACGCAATGACGCATATAATGTACAACGTCTCTACTCCAATGCCTATTCATATTCTCGAATATCCGCGAGTTCAAGAGGCGCTTCGCCGACTTTATTACATTTTTGTAGCTGAAAACTAATGTTTTTCTTGTTTTTTTAAATAGGAATATAATCAAGAACACGAATGCTTACGCATACGCATAGTACCACACCATAACCTATATTTGTATTATTAAAAAACTCTTCCGAAATAATTCTTCAGGAAGAAATATCCCACTCAATCCTGACGTCGGACACATTATTAAGAAAGGCCAGTGGTCAGTGACAAGCGGAACTTGAAGAGAAATAGGTACTGTAATTTTGGCACAATCTTTTTTTCTTTTCTCTTCGGTCTTGCTGTTAGCGGCTACATCCATTGCAACAATATTACGTAATGAACAAGGTGATAGACAACACAATGATTAAAATCAGATTGAATGAAGACCGTTTTGCTATTTTACAGTAAATATCGAATATTAGCAAAGCTTCAATTTGGGCTAGTTGGTACGGCATAGCAATGTAAATGCGCTGAATGAAGCACAGACGAGAAACGTAACAAGGGACATATTATTAACCAAATATTAACCAACGGCTGCCCATAGTTAGGCAACACAAGCCAACAAGTAGCCAACAATACGCCGATGCTGGTAGCAGGAACTGAACCTTCATTTCAAGGAATAGACAGTTGAACCTTCATCTTTTTTTTTTTTTGTTTGTTGTCAGCGCAGCTTCTATGAACGCTTGCCGAGTATGCGAAAAACGTGTGTGCGCTAATTTCAGCGGATATGTTTTGAATGTCGTCCACTGCTTTGATTCTTCCTTTACGTACAACGCGCGTTTTAGATGCGAAGCAGCTCTTTGACTAGCCTGTGTAACGCTGTCACTCCGTCCGCACAAACGCGAGGCAACGCTCTTCCCTCGGCGCAGATGTTGGAGCGGTGCCAAGTAGGTCACGCCACAGCTGGGCGTTGACGTCACACTCCCCTCGCACGCTTCCCTCGCAAGTACGCGCGTACGTCACACTGACCTCCATTAAAAAGGCTGGACGGCGCATCCCCGCTCTGCGAGGCGGGCGCTTGTGAAGCCACCGGAAGGTCCCCTGTTTGTCCCGGAAGCTGGCATCTTCTGTCCGTCTCAGTCGCGCAATTCAAATATTCTCGGGTGGCAGCTGTTGTTATGATCGTATTTCTTTTTTGTTTTTTTAAACTGTGCGATTACGCCTCACTTTAGACGCCGACGAACGCTACACGAAAGATGACATACGCCGTGCCGACACCGTCCAAATACGGCGGAGCGCTGCAACGTACAAAGTGCATAAAAAGTAATGCAACTTTGAAGTACTTACGCGTGAAATGTCTTCCCTGACGACTTTTCCGGTCGATTCGTACAGTTTACTGCGCTAGAGGCAGGTATTTCTTTAAAAAAGAAGAGAAAAACTCGCTTCCGGGACAAAAACGGCGGCTTCCGGTGGCTTCACGCCGGCGTGCTCGATGCGCCATCCAGCTCCTCCTAGAGGAGATCAGTGGTACGTCACTCTCTCCCTCACCCGCCGGAGCGCCCGCAGCTGCCGGCTCCAACGCCCGCTCGCCTCCCGTGTCTGCGTTTCAAACAAACGTTTACACCAGTAAACGCTACACCGAGTTTCGCTTCAAACGAATTTTCCAGCGCTCACCGCAGCACCCGCGTTAGCGCCGTTCAACCCGTGACGCCACCCATGCGCAACGCTGCTGCTTCGCATCCCATCAGGGTTCCCTTCGGGGAGATGGTCCAATTTTTTTTTTTTAGAGTTTAGAGTTTTTTATTGTATCTAATGACAAGGTTACATATGGGGATTATACAAACATTCAGAGGGAGGTCACATAGTCTACAGACTGTACAGGGAACTTCTCGTCAGAAATCAATCAGCAGCAGCTATATGCAAACATAAGACAGCGTATCAAATGAGTCACTAACACTGTAAAATGTTTTAATAACAGACAGCGCTTACTACTAAAACGGTACCTTCTTTTCTGTTGTTTCACGTAACAAAACCACTATATGATTATGAGACATGCCATGGTGGAGGGCTCCGGAGATTTCGACCACCTGGGGTTCTTTAAAGTGCGCCTGAATCTAAGCACACGGGCCTCTATAGCATGTCGCCTACATCGAAATGCGACCGCCGCTGCCGCGATCGAGCCCGCGTCTTTCGGACCAGCAGCCGGCCACAGCAACCACTGTACCACCGCGACGGCTAATAAAACGACAACGATGAAATGACTACGCTGACTGCAAAATTTTTCGGAAGTTTTGTTTGAATATGTATAAATGGGAGTATCTTGATTTACACGGTAATGAGTCTCAAAGTAGTGCGTGTGAAAAATTAGTAGTAAATTTACCGTAATTACTTCTTGGTTTTGGTAATATATAAATAGCTGTTGGTAGACTTGGCTAACGGCGGCTAAGTAACTATTCGCAGTTTGATTCTGCGTTTAATAAATTATCATCTCTCATTCGTCGCACATGATATTCTTCGTCCAAAAACGTCAGTATTTCAAGCGCAGGATTCATAAAGGAAAATTCACAATTATTTAAATCAGCTGGCCGTAAAAGATGACAATTCCTTTCGTAATCTCTTGCTTGTATTTCATTTCTTTTCTTTTTCTTTTCTTTTCTTTTGACTCTACAGCGTTTTTGAAGAAAGTCAGTTCCGCCGACGTCATTGAATCGATGGATTTGGTAAGAAGCCACGATTTTTTCGTTTTGTTTTTCTGCCATTGCATACAATAAGTAGGCGGTCTGCTTTTGCAGACCTTATCAGGTGGGAACGTATATAGAGTATCATGGTGAACGAACGCAGAAAAAGACACATCAGAATAAAAATTTAAAAAACGCCAGGCCTGCGCGGAAAGTGCAGCACAGTCACAGCGAAAGCTGGAAGAGCCACATTTCTAGAGGCCGCGTAAACTCTCTTGAGGCTACTAATACAAGTACACCTGCAAGGCACCCACTACGCCATAGATCATAACTTTTACAAAGTTGGGAAGCGCCCACTACGCCGTTATTCGTCTTCCTGCAGATAAGCGAGGTACCCGCTACACATCTGTAAGGCATTATGTGCACTTTGTTGATGCGGCGGCTGATGACGATGGAGATTTATGGCTGAGCCCTTTGTAATGTGTTGAAGCTTTAAACGACTCACTAGTTATGTAATTCGCATTGTTAGACGTCCGGCCGTTATTTCACTCTCCTACCACGCTATATAATACATGTTAACGTGAGAAAGAGAGAGAGAGAGAGAGAGGGAAAGAACTTTATTGAGGCCCTGAGGAAATGGATCATGGGGGCCTTATGGGCTTCCTTGGCAAACAATAGAAGTTCACTTGCGAGAGACCCACTACGCTATAAATCTTCATAATTTTTGTGAAGTAGGGAAGCAGCCACTATGCCATTTTTCGTCATTCTGCGGAGAACCGTGGTACCCACTACACATCTGTAAGGCATTATGTGCACTTTGTTGATGCTGTGGCTGATGACGATGGAGAATTATGGCTGAGCCTTTGTAGTGGTTTGGAAGCATTCAATGACCCACTCGTTGCGCAATTCGCATTGTGTGACGCCTAGTTGTTTTGCTCTTCTACCACGTTCTATTACACATGTTAATGTGGTTCCTTCCCGACATCAAAACTGTATATGGTCTTTTTGCAAGGGAGCTTCAAGCACAGGCATGGCTCTGTGGTAGAATACTGGGCTCCCACACAGGGGGCCCAGGATCGAACCCCGTTCCGTCCTGGATATTTTTTCTTATTTGGTTTTTTTTTTTATTTCGCTCGATAGCGGTTACAGACAGCGGCGGCGGGGGCGGTGGTGGCGGACAACTACGGCGCCAAGAACGGCCGTTGTTGTGATCTCATAACAGCTTTCGCTGAAAAATGAGGGCAGTTTCCACTACGTCATGCGAAGCTTGGCACAGCGAAGCACGGGCCCGTCGCCGCTCGTACTCCCCGTCAACCGACATGCCTATAGCTTCGAGATGCGCGGCTTCCTCCTCGGGAGTACGCAGCCAGGCTAGGCACTATTGGCCTCGAGGAGTTACGGAGTCGCCCTCTATCGGACGCGCCTCGATTGCGTGCTAGGCAGGATACCGCCGGCGCGCTCCCCATAGGTTTTGCTGTCGGCGCTCTACAAAAACACCTCGCGGAAGCCTTCCAGGGCATTTCTGTAAGTACTTTCGAAATGAACTGTGTTCTTTAATGTCACAATACTCATTTTCGACGAACTGAAAGCACAAGATAGTCTACAGTCGCTGTCTCTTTGCAGAAAACCGATCACCCGCTTCACACTGTCACCGCGTTGGAGACCCCTAAACCGGCTTCTTGCGTGAAAGGTGACTCCCTGAGTGCAAACTACGTGAAATATCTCGTTAGAGTAGACTGCCTGTATAAACAAACGGAGCATAACAGAAAGAAGCCTCAAGCCAGCGATCGCACTGGTTCGCGACAACTGACGGTGCCTCTGCATGTATGAGCGTCTGCATGTATGTTCGTACTGATGGTTTCGCTTTTGCTACGAGCGCGTTTTGGCACCGCGCTGTGAACTTTAGGCCGCAAAATATGAGAAGTTGTGAATAAACAAACAACTACTGTTGCGCGGACACTATCAGAGCAGTTCAAAAACAATTTCCTTACAACTGCGGCTTCGGTGCGCATGGCAACTTTGTGATCTGCCGTCCCGACGATACAGTGTTTTTTTTTTCTTTTTCGGTCTAAATTCGGGTACGTTTCAATGTCATTTGACAAGTTGTCTCGCACTGCGTATTGATCGGTCTTCTCAGCGAGCAAATGCCGCTGCTTCTGTTTCTTTATTCAGCGCATTCGTTTCGTTTGGTGCTCACACAAAACGTGAGCAAATGCGATACCTTTTTTAATGCTCCTTAATTATCGTTCCGTTTGCATTCCAGTGAACTTGCCGCTCTCTGTCTTCAACAAATTCATAGACCAAAGCTTCACCACTTCGAGATTGCTGGTGGAAGAAGAACCAGTCTACGAGACCGAGCATGTAGTAGCATGCGACGCCTAGGAAAAGAAAGAAAATACAGTAACGTTTGCCGGACTTGTTCTGCAAACGTCGGCTGTGAACTAGGACCCACATGAACTTGAAATAGCGGTGAATAAAATAGAAGTTATTGCAGCAACCAGCAGCCGCAAAACAGGATAGTAATTATTTGGCGAGTACCCCAGTAATTTTGGCAGCAGTGTTGTGTCTAACGCCAACAGGGTGGCATCTTTCCCACGTAAATAAATGAGGCTCCAAGTAAATACATGGGGTTGGCCGGTGGGCCAATCACGGAGGCAATGGAAAATTTATGTAGCTTATGAAGCAATGCATGCCTCATCAAATGGGAAGGTTGCCCGTCGGCGTCCCGCGTCGGCGGCGTCAACACGAGTGATGCAAAAAATAATCGTCACATGATGGTGTCACCATATGACGTCATCATGACGTCACAGATCGTCAAAATAGTAGCGTCATTATGACGTCACATAATGTGACGTCACATGATGACGTATTCACACGTCATGGTCGCTTTGCATTGCGTCCGTGATCAGTCACGGAGGCCGTGCAAAACCGCGTTAGGCGCAGAACGCTTTTGGAGGGGGGCGCGGGAGAATCAGTACATCGACTGACAAGAAGAAGATGGCTTTCGCCTTCTAGTCATCTGTAACGAATGCATAAGGGACCCTGTGCGTTTTTTTAATTTAACGTATCTAAACAATGACTTCCGCATCTGCAGCCGATTTTGTGGACGCTGAGCACGGGGCCGACGACCAAGAG
This sequence comes from Rhipicephalus sanguineus, assembly GCF_013339695.2. NCBI lineage: Eukaryota > Metazoa > Arthropoda > Arachnida > Ixodida > Ixodidae > Rhipicephalus > Rhipicephalus sanguineus. Next base: position 9,025 of record NC_051178.1, on the reverse strand, counting down.
CATTCCCAGGATTTGGAGACATTTGCACGTGGCGCCATCTCTAGGCGGCAACAACGGCGTCCTGCCATAACTGAATGGGAAACAGGCGAAAAAAACCATATCTCCCGAAAAAAGCTAGTTATCAAAAACGACTCCGGGTTCTATGCAGGAGAGACCCACTGGAACATTTTGGTAAGACTACAGTATCGCACTACAAAGCGTGTGGCTTCCCAGGACAATTAAACACCGCCCATTGGAAACACATGGGGCCCCATTGTAAAATTTTAAACACTTTGGGAAGCCAGGCGGTTTGTAGTGCGACGCTGCAACTTTAGCAGAATGTTCAAATAAGTCTCTGCTATATAGAACCGGGAGTCGCTTTTGATAACTGTCCCCTTTCGTGAGATATGACTTTTTCTCGCCCATTTCCCACTCAGTTACGGCTGGCCACCGCAGTCATCGACGAGAGATGGCGCCACGTGCACATGTCCCCAAATCCTGGTCATGGCCGCATTGGAGGGTTCTGAGATGGCATCGCACGTGGTAAAAGGTAGCGCTTTTACCATCCTGTGGCAGATAAGCATCATTTGCCGGCGGGAAGCACGCGCGAGCCATTGTCTCAGTGCGCGCTGTCTGCTACTCACCGAACATCGCAGGCCCGACGCAGTAACGAAAGTCTTCGTCGCGTAAGTGCTTGTTGCTCACAAGACTCGTAGCGGATGGCTACTTGCCGGTTCTTAGCTTTACAACCCATGCTTCACGCTGTTTCTTGTCCCGCGGTTACCAGTGCAGGCTGACACTGGGCTCCTTTGCGTAAGCGCGGCACTGCGGCACCGAGCGGTAGAGCCCCATGTTCGTCGCCTTCGGAGGCAGCCACTCTATTACAATGGTTTCAATTGAGTAGAAAGTGAGAGAAAACTTCCGAATTTGAACAGACCGCAGCGCATGTGGGACTTGAAACTCGTTTTCAAAGCACGCGGCAGTGCGCCACAAGCAGCCGACGCGGCCGCTGAGACCACGTGATCCTGCCAAGCACGTCACGCCGACGGTGGCGCCGGCGTTTCCAGTGGTGGGCCTCGAGGCCAATAGAGCGGAGGTTGCGCGCAAGGTTTCGTCGGCGGGCGTGGCTTAGCTACTGCGCATGCGCGGCTTGGACAGGTGGTGCGGTATCTGGTCGCTAGACGACGTGATGCTTGCTTCCTCTTTCTTTCCATCTTTTTTTATCGATCTATATTTCTTCGTTCTCTCTCTTTCGTTTATCTCTCTTTCTCTCTTTCTTTTTCTTTCTTTTTCTTTCTGTATTTCTTGCTCTCTATTTCTCTCTTTCTCATTTTTTTCTGTGCTACGCTTTACTCTCTCCCCTCCTCAGTTCCCTCCTCCTCACCATCACATCTCTCCTCCTCACGCTCATGCCCCTTTCACTCACCCTTGCTACACTATACTATACAAGGCTATGCTACGCTCTGCTAGCGTGTGTGGATAGCCGAATGGTTGGAACGCTTGCCTTCAGATCGAGGGTACGCGGGTTCGAATCCTGCTTCTAGAAGAATTGTTTTCGGCAATAATTTTTCTCTTTCTTTATATCTCTCTCTCTCTCTCTCCCTCTCTCTCTGTGTGTACTCGTTCTCTCACCCATCATGCCACTTGAGCCACCGTATCGAAAGTGGTCTCGTATTCAAGGCAGCGGCCTTGAAGGAGACAAGACCACTTGTCGAACCGCTGGCTCAAGACATCCCTTGTTTGAAGATTTCTCATCTATTCTTGCCTCCATAATCGTATCACTGCTACCTATGCGCCCACCTCGTCTCATTCGCATCAATAGGCACTGGGAATAAATCTGATGATGAGTTCATCATCGTTCCTGCCACTCAGTAAAGTTGATATTGTGAACCCCATTTTAAAAAAAGTCTGTCCCGTGGAAGGCACATTGAAAAAAGCTCCCTAACCTCTCCTTTCAGTGGTTCGGTTTTGCGTGTAAGCGCAATTTACTGGGTTGGAGCCACTTGAGCAGTCCTTCATTTTCGCAGTACGTTCGCTACGAGCCACAGGTGGCGCTGCTCTACGCTTCGGGCATGGTGTTCTTCGCCGCTGGGATCGTAGGAAGTGTGCTCTACCCGCAAATGCGCCGACGCCGCATGTGCGGGGGGGATCGAACGCAGGACCTCAACGAGAACATGCGCTGCATACTACAGCTCTACACGGCTGCCTACATTATTGTCCTGGCTTGCATCCTGTGAGTAAAAATGAAGACGCTTAGATGCGCTCCCACGTGCATACAAATCTTGCGCTATTTACATCGTGTTAACGCGATACAGTTAAAGGGCCCCTAAACAACTCCGAGTACAAGGACGAGAGAGTGGTTTCTTTTCGCAGTCACTATACCCTTCCTATATAGAGGCACTGTATCCTCCCTCGCCACTTATTTCTTCATAAAACACGAGGACAGTTTCAGCCCTAAGCGTTGAGCCTATCAGGATTTCGCGCTTTCCGGCTACCCGATATCTACGCTTGCGCAGTCAAAAACGCACGAAACGAAGTGAAATCAGTTGATCTCACGCGATAGTCATCGAGACAAGGCAGAACGGGCGTGCGACTTTGTTTCAAAGCAGGGTAGGAGACAATTTGCAACTGATATCCCTCGCACATGGACCAATCGCGAGCGTATTTCCTCGTGACGTCACGTGAGCGGACTGCTGGCGTCATGAGTTGTGCGGAAAGACGGCACACCGTCCAGGTTGAATAACGCGCTCGCTCTTAGTATTTTCGGAGGTTTTTTAGGGGCCCTGAAAAAAGCCCGTGTCGTAGAAAATGTGGTGTCGGCGGCGTCGGCAGCGTTTACCACGCGAGAGAGATCCCACTGCATGCAAAGAATAAAAACTTAAAACAAATATTAGCAAAATTTTGCCTAAAATTTCACTTGGTGGCACTCGTTCTCTCCTTCACGTCCGTGTTTTTTTTTTCTTTCGCGCCTTGATTTTCTAAGAAGTGCTCAAGAAAAAAATTATCCCGGAAGCGCATCTTAGTCATCTCATTTCTGTCGCTTGCATGTAGTAGCCGTTGTCGGCGACGATAGTGTCATAAACGAAAGCGTCGTAACGCATCTTTGCCGGTACAAGGTGCCTTTGAGCACCCACAGTGTACAATAGTTCCAAAAAACGCAGTTTCTTTTTTTTAGCAAGCAGAAAACCGTGGCTATGAAATACACATCACCTATCGTGATACGAGTACAAATTTGTTACGCGTGATGCGCAATATGCGATTAAATAAGAAGTAATGACTTCCTCTATAGTGTGCTTGTGTGCAGCTTTGTGAAATGACGTTACAGAAACGCTACGCCAGTTCGCTACCATGAAAATGGTTTAGATTCGATACGTAAAGTAGTGGTTTGCGAAAACGTTTGTCGCGCTTACCTCAGACCTCGACGTGCCTAGAGTGCCTAAAACATTCATTCGTAGTGCCTAGCGATTTCTCATCCAGTCGTCACGTTGTTGGTTTCTATGTTGGGAGGAACAGTACTTTGTAGCAATGTAAGATGACACACGGCCACTGTTTCTTTCTATTTTTTTTTTAACCTATTCCAGATTGGGAGCGATGCTGATGCTGGCCAGCATTTTCGAGTTGAGGCAGTCCTCACTTCGACACAACAATGAGTTCTTAGTATACGTCGGTGCCGTGCAAAAATTCTTCCAGTCAATGTCCACCGTAAGCATTGTAGTTCTCTCTCCAATTGACTGAGAAGAAAAATAAACTGCTTTTACCTTCGAGTCGTCTTAGGCAAATGCATAAGAGATCATGTGACGTTTTGTAGTACGTTACGCTAAATGTGACTGGTTAACAAGTGCGTGTGCGAACGTTCGGGATTTAGAAGACCCTTCTGGTATTCGACTCGTGCGCGGTCCGAGAATTCTGTATCCTAAACTGTCGAATAATCGTTGTCGCTCGAATGTAGAGCAATAAGGACACTGATGCGAGTCTCGAGGTTGAATGAACAACGCAAGCAAAAATTGTTTCTAATCTTTCTGCTGCAAGAGAGACTGCGGTTATTGCTCAAAGGCAACAAACACTTAGCAAGCGCACAGGGAAGATTACTTCTACCGAATGCATTTCTGCAGTTCAACAGTATACCCTAGGTTTCAGGCAATCTGCAGAGGTGTCTAGATTTAATCCCATCAGTTCATTATTAATTCGTGCAGTCACATAACGTTTCCCCTTCTTTATTATATTCTGCGGTACTACTCTACAGCACTTATCTTCAAGAGCCAGACTACCCTATATGCGTCTATCGGTGGCATGTTCACTTGTATCGGTTTTGCCATTTTCATATTTAACTAGATAACTAAAAGCAGTCGTTTAGCAATTACGAAGTAGCAAGCTGACTGGAAAAGATTACTCGCTTCACATAGCACTGACGTCTTACCGTTCGTTACATGCGGTCGCTGGTGCTTATTTCTCTTAAGCATACACGCATACACTGACGAGCTTGGCTCTCGTACCACTCCATACTTTTGCAGTGCCTATGGCCTGGGTACTATGGACGCTAATAGTCATAGTTTTGGGGCTTACCGTGATATGATTACGAGGCACGCCATAGTGTAGGGGTCCGAAAATTTCGACCACTTCGGGCTCTTGAATCCGCACCTAAATCTACGTACGCGGACCTCTAGCATTTCGCTCCATCGAAATGCGACTGCCGCGGCCGGTATCGCACACTCGACTTTATGGTCAGCGGCAGAGCACCGCAACCGCTGTACCACCGCGGCGGCGACTGTGAATACTTGCATTACATTCAATGACTTCCTCTGGCAGGTGGCGAAACAACAACAGGAGGCGAACGTGAATTACCTGAACGAGCTCTATCGCACTATGACAGGTGAGTGCGCAGCTTGAGTCGCATGGCGTCTCGCACTTCCTAGTGCACTACACTGCACAACGTGACAGTGTGGCGTGTAGCAATACGTGATGTCCAAAACGTGGCGCCTGTGACTTGCTTCCGGCTCCTACAATGTTTCCGGAGCATGCAGACAGCAAAGGCATTACCTCAGAGATATGTTGTCATCGCTCACACGGACACGCTGCGTTGTCTGTGGGCTGACTCTGTGATCCTTACGAATGTGCGGTTCCAAAAGGTCGCGACTTGGTAGTCATGTCCTTTCCTATGTAGTTTCTTATCGTATCTATCTGTCTTCGTCAGTTCTCAAAGCTATTTTCTCGGACCATGTTATCAGTGCACGGATCAGCCGGCCGCTAAATGTTCTATGATAAATATTCGCACAGCTACACAAGCGATTCCGTTGGCCTTGATTCTACACCGTGCATTTCTTATCATCCACCGTAAACGGGCGAGTTGTTTCGTTTTCGTGTAACGCCGGCGAAGCACTGATCTAGCCAAGCGCTAAAAGGAATGTCATCCTGGCCTGTAGCTAACAAAATGCGTCGTCGAGATGACGGGGCTAAGCCTCAGCTGTCTCCTTGCAGACTTCAGCGCCTACCTCAAGACCCACATTCTACCGGAGATCAAAGCAGCTACTACGGTGTCGGCGAGCGGTGGTGTCATGAAAGCGGGTAATTGTGCTCCATCTGATCTCTCTCCATGAATATGCGCGCAAGCTTTGTCCATGCAAGTAAAGGTGGGCGCCAACGGATGGAAACACGATGCGCTACAGGGGTTGCATGAACAGGAACAAAGTTTCTCAGACAGGCTGGTCGACGTATCGATAGGTGGACCTATCTTTTGTAAAAGGTGCCTTCTCATCTTTGGCATGCTACCTTTGATATGGCTAATCGTTGGCGTACGTCTAACTCCTTACGACTACTGTTGTTCGCGACTAAGTGTTAACCCTTTAAAATCTAGCCAGCCAATAGACAACGTACATTTGACAAAGGTATAGAGCTGCCTATTGAAACGTCGGCTAGCCTGCCTACGGCACGTTATTCCCCTCCATACAACCCCCGTAGCACAAGAACTTCTGTGCGGTGTTAATAATGGTTCTATACCTTATAGATTTCTTGCTGGCGTTTGCTCTTTTTGTACGCGCATCGTATGCACTTCTGAATCCTTGCATATGGTATGTATTGTTTATTGAGAACATAATCGCTTTGATTGGAGTTACATGGCCTTTTATAATGTAAGCGGACCGGTTATTTTACATTTTGCTAAGTGGGATCCCAGAAGCGAGGCGGGAACAGACTGGACAGTCCTTTTTCTTTAAGGAGCGAGCCTTAGATGCCTCATCAAATACGAAAAGTGACCGTCGGCATCGGCAAAGCCTAGACGAAGTGATGCAGAAGTTTATCATGTGATCACATCGTCATGTGACGTCAATAACTGTTGGGGTTTAACGTCTCAAAAACCACGATATGAATATGAGGTACGCCGTAGTGCAGGGCTCCGGAAACTTCGAACACCTGGGTTTCTTTAACGTCCACCTAAATCTAAGTACAAGGGCCTCAAGCATTTCCGCCTCCATCGAAAATGCGGCCGTCGCCGCCGCCGGGATTCGATCCCGCGACCTTCGGGTCAGTAGGCGAGCACCATAACCACTAGACCACCGCGGCGGGTTCATGATGTCACGTCATCGCGACTTACCAGATCGCCAAAATTTGTGACGTAGGCGTCATTTTGACAACACTATAACGTCACATAGCGTGACGTCATATCATGAGGTCATCACATGGCATTGTCACTTGATCAAAGGCGGGCAGATCCCGGAGGCACTGCAAGAACCACGGTGGGTGTAAAAACCTTCCTGGAGGGGAGGGCGGAACTAATGACATCGACGCAGAAGAAAAAGTCACAGTTTCACCGCAAGGGCGAAGCAATGAATGCGATACCAACAAATTGTAGTGCTACACGAAGTGAGGCTGGCAGCTAACTGTTTTGTATGCGATCTCGCGTAACTACAAAACGCTGGTGTAAGATAATACGGCCGCTCCAGGGAGAGATGCTCTCTGCATAGTCACTTCTCGTTGAGAGCGCAGCACGTGGAATGGTATACGAGCTGCCCGCTGTGATGACCTTCGAGATTGCGCGCGCGCCAGCGGTCGCGACCGCGCCCTTAGATCCAAAGTTCAAAGTAGTGGCTGCTCGCGCGACAACCCCCCCCCCCCCCGCCCACCTCGCGTCTTTTTTCATGGTCGTTAAAGACGGCGGGATGTTTCCTGTCTGCTTCGACGGCAGGACTCCCGAATGGGCTGATGTTACCGCATGCACTCTCCGAGCGACGGAAACGGGCCGGCTCGTTTGATCTCTGCTTCGGCCGCGTTCGTCGCCCCCGCTCGCGCGCTTTTACCGGACATGACGGCGACGGCAACGGCGACGGCAAAAATCCGTCGAGACTGCCCATATAATTGCTATCGCAATAAAATAGAACAAAAGGAAGAAGGAGGAGATGGCTTTAACCTTCGAGTAGTCCTAGGTGAATGCACAAGGGACCGTGCGACCTTTTTTCGTACCGCTTCGGCGATCGTTCTTTGCTCGATCTACGATGTGAAACATAGCCCAAAAATATTGCTATTTTGATTATTTTGCATCTACATCTGTAATCCATGAAGGCGTCCTTCTGTTAAATTGCAAGGAAGGAATATAGTATATTAGTTATAGTTAGGCTGCACCCGCGTCATCGCTCTAGGGTTATTTGTTCGATTTGCTACCCCTGTGTTGCATAAATCTAGATTTTCTATGCTTCTAAATGTCGTATACTTATCGCGTATGGTGTTCACGCACTCATATTATAGTGTATATATATATACATTGGGTATGAATATCGATGGGTCCGGTACCATAGATGGGTGAAAAGAAGGACTCGCGTACGAAATGTAGTTTTATTAACGTTTCGGCTGGTGGGCCAGCCTTCGTCAGAAGAATTGACTCTGACGAAGGCTGGCCCACCAGCCGAAATGTTAATAAAGCTACATTTCGTACGCGAGTCTTTCTTTTCACCCATCTTATATATATATATATATATATATATATATATATATATATATATATATATATATTGATGAGAACTAACAGACAATAATGCCAAGGAAAGTATAGGGGATGTTTTATTAATAAATGTAAGCTAATTGTGAAGAAAGAAATGTGGACGAAAAGATAGCTTGCCGCGGGCAGGGACCGAACCTGCGACCTTCGAATAACGCGTCCGATGCTCTACCAACTGAGCTACCGCGGCGGCCATCCCCCCGTCCACTTTACAGGGTATATGTGTGCATTTAAACGTCGGAGCGTCAGTCAGCGCCACACTTTATATATAATATATATATATATATATATATATATATATATATATATATATATCTGTGGTAAGATGATGGCGTCATTTGAAATTGAATTAAGTGGATGGAGAAGTGATGATCACTTGCGCTAGTCTGCCCTTGTATCTAGCTAAGTTTGTGCATCTATAGCATCGACTTCCCTAACATCGTCTATCTGTTTGTGTTTTTCTTTCCTCTTTGGTCGCCCATTTCAGACATCGGCGACAACAATCCACCGGTACGGATTCTCACTCAATTCTCTTTAATATGCATGCGTAGATATTCCCAGAGCATGGATTACGCGTATAACTTTATCCATCCCTATTTATTGACTATGTATGACCAGTAAGTGTTGGTGGTAGGTAGACTTCGAAATAGAGCAGACAATAACGTTGCTTACATTGCGTGCCACCCAAGCTGATTTCAATGTACCGCCGAGTGTATTTCCACTGTTTCTTTTTCAAAGCAGTAATTGTTAAACTTGCCTGCAAAACTACTTTATTGGTCCGTCGATGCAGTATCAACGTTATGAAACGGTATATGCAACAGCAAGCGACATCTCTAGTGTCCTTAAAAGGACACTAAGGAGATTCTTCTCGTACTAGTAAATTACCATTTCATAATTTCAAAAGCGCGACGTTTGACCCGAGAAGGTGCTTGATAAGCGAAAAAACGCGAAAAAGAAAATGTCGGTGGCGATGCCACCTTGAAGTTCCTGCAGCCATTCGCTGCGGCATCCTATTTTTACGCGACATCGCTAAAGAACTCGTTTCGCAGAAATTTCGGTCCC